>NW_011889081.1:721916-739251 GCF_000151845.1 Pteropus vampyrus
ATGTCTTGATGTGTTTGCTATGAGAGAGCAGCCCACGTCCGTTTTGATAAGCCTAATGTATTCACTTAATAACCGGTTTAGGGGAGCCTCGTGGAGATGCTGAGATGGAAGGAGGGGGCGGGACTTCGGCCCCTGCCTGTCTTCTCTCTAGGGAAAATGGGGTGGGACTCCTATTTAGGAATACCTTTACCAAATTTCTCCCCACAGGGGTTTCAGGTAGGCGGGGGAGGAGGGGACTCAGAATTGCACAGCCCATCTATCTGGGTATCCACCCTAAGGTGTCCTCGCTGTGAGCCCCTCCCTCGCCCCTGAGCAGCTCTTGACTCCCTCCCAGGCCCCAGGTAAAGACGAGAAGACTCTGGACAGGGCTCCCACCACGCCCGTGTGGTCCAGCCCAGGCAGACCTGTCCGACAGGTGCTTGGGGCCTGGGTGCTGGTGAAGGGCATATGGGCACTCCATTCCCTTGAGTTCCAGCCCTTTCAAAAATTCCACTGCCGGGTGACCCCCTGCCCCCACCTCTCCTTTGGGCTGTTTCAAGCTCAGAGGCATTTCTGCCCCTTCCCTCAGGGGCTCTCCACCCCCCTCCCCAGCCTCCCTGGTCTTTCACAATCCCAGAGATGGGGCAGGGCCCTGCACGCTGTTCCTCTATGGCTGGGTCCAGCTGGCTCTCAAACCCAGCTGCTGGGGTCTCGTCCAGTCCCTGAGCTGTTCTCTCTGGGGCATTACACAATTGCATGCTCTATGCCAATCACAGAGGACTGTACTGTTCTCCCCCCACCAAGACTTGGGCCCCTTAGTCCTTTACACAGGCACACACCCACACACCCACACACCAGGAGATGGGCCAGGCCTCGCCCTGCATCCAGTCCCCCAAGGCCTGGGCTTGGACCTAACAAAAGGTTATAATGAACCCAGACAAGCTGAGAGGGACTCAGCTTTCCTGGCAGAGGACAGAAAGAAAGGAAGGGTTCCCATCCTTTATAGCTGCAGGGACTCCAAGGGCTTCGGGTTACAAGGGAATAGTGTCCTGCCCCTCTCCATACTCTTGGTCCAAGGCAGCCACCCTCTGCCCTTGGCTGACTGACTGATCTGATTGATCCCAGATCTCAGCTTAGAGGTGACTTCTTCCAGGAAGCCTTCCTGGTTTTTCTCTCCAGGATGGCATGAGAGACCCTTCCTTTGACCTCCCATAGCCTCACATAGTCACAGCCCTGAGTAGGTGCCAGGCGCTTCCCTTTGTGGCCTCATCTGCCCCTTCCCCTTTGTAGGGCCAAGTTCATGGACCAGACTGTGTGGGGTGAGGGACAGGTTGGGGACAGGGTCTTTCTCTATTATCTCAAGAATCTTTTGAGTGTTACCCAGTACCTAGCCTTGAACTTGAAGCTCTAAGATGTCACAGGTCATGGGGCAATGATCCCCAAGTTATTTTTCACCCTAAGTTTCTAAGGGTCTTCTCCATTGTCTGGGGGAAGGTGTGTTTGCCAGAGAGATTCAGCATGGCGTGCTGGGTAGGAGCTCAGGCCCTGGGGCAGAATGCCTTGTTTCTGATCCTGGCTCTCTCACATCTGCCGTGGGTAAGTCAGGGAATCTCAGCCTCAGTTTCCTCATCTGCAAAGCAGAGGTGGTTGTAATATCCCCTCCATAGGGTTGCTGAGAGGAGCAAATATGACAACAGAGAGACTGCCCCTAGCACATAGGAGGTACCCAGACAGAGGGTCAGCATCACTGCCCCAGTTGAGGGGACCTAGGAGTTGTGACCTTCACACCCAGGCAGTCACAGCTTTGGGCTGCACAAATGTGAATTAGTGAACAGAGCACTCCACAGAGAAAATCACCCCTCCCTGTTTGTCAGCTTTTAGCAGCTGAAACTGGAGAGGGCCTGGACAGGGTGTGAACCTCGCTGCTCCCGTCGCCCTGGTTCCTAATGACAGGTGTTGGAGCTGATGTTCACACCTGAGTTAATGACAGGGTCAGGCCTGATAGTGCAGGTCACTGAAGACAGCGTCCGGCCAAGTGGGGAGGGTCAGGAGGGGACCGACTTCCACCCTCCTGCTCTGTGACTAAAAGCACAGCCCCAGCCAGCCTTTACTTCTTGGCTGTGCTTCCTGGGGTGAGCTGGTTGGCCTCTCTGTGCCTCTGTCTTCTCACCTGTAGAATGGGCACAAGCATAGTACCTGCCTGGTGATATGGTTGGTATGAGGATTAAATGAAATAAAGCAGGAAAGGGTTAAGAATTATAGGAAGCCTCAATCCATGGCAGTTATAACGAATATAACTATCGAGCGAATGCAGATAAGGCACCTACTATGTGCCTGACCTGGATGCCAATGGACAGGTTATACACCGCACAACTCCAGGGGTGCCATCGGGGGGGATGGGGTAGATGTGGAGGACAATCTCCCTGCACTTGATGGAGTTATGCTTAATCACGTCTCGCGGGCAGAGGGAACCAGGCAGAGGCAGCTGTCCCCAGCAGGACATAGAACTGGATGGATGTCTCCAGCCCAGTGGCTCTGGTGCTTCCTATCTGGTCTGAAGTGAGAGCTGTCAGGGTGGAGACCTGAGAAATCAGGGAGGACTTTCCTGGGAAAATATCCAACCTGTCTTGAGGAAGAGGTGGGTGTTTAAGATCTAGCTTTGGAGTTAGACTAAATTCTGCCTGTTTGATTTTGGCAGGGAAATTTGGCCTCACTGAGCCTAATCTTTGCTATCTGTAAAATAGGACTAATCTTTCTCTTCCACCCAGACCTGGGTCCCAGTGAGCACCCAGCAGCCTGGTCTGGCCTCCCAACCTCACCTGGGTAGAGCGCTATAAGAATAGCCTAGTCATAATGCGGGGAACTGGCATAGGAAGCAAGCCCAAGGCTTTGGAGGTGGTAAAAGGGCCACGTGCCCTCCTGGAAGCTGGCTAGGGTACCCCGAGCCTTTTGGTAGTTATGAGCACAGAGTTTGATGTAGCCAGGTGTGAGTTTAAGCCCCATCTCTGCCTCTCCTGAGCTGTGTGGGCAGGTCATTTAACATCTCAGTCTCAGTTTCCTCATCTGTGAAATGGGAGCGATGATAGCAACCCCCCAACTGGCGAGGTCGCTGGTTGGATCAAGAGAGAAAATGTACATGATGATCCCAGCCCCAGACCTGGCTCACAATGAATGCCCAGTGAACCATAGCAGCCAATGTCTGTAATCACACACTGCTAAGCTCAGGCAGCTGGTCTCCTTCCAGCTGTGGAGGCTGCAGCCTGGGTAGGGCATGGAGTCAGCTGACTCTCACCCATCCATCCCAACATTCACGTGGATCCCCTTAGGCAGATAGGTGGAGAGACAGACACACGTGCACACATTTATCAGTGACAGCTGGAAAGCCTGAAAGATTTGACAGCGAGGCTTTCCCTGTCAGCAAAGCCCACCTCCAGCCACACGGGTGATTGGACTTCAGCGATCTGCATAGCCATTTCTCAAGCACCTACTGTGTGCCTGGCACAGCCATGGATGTTACAGCATCTCATTCGGGCACTGTGGTGGTGTCACTTATTTCACAGAGAGTAACACTGAGGCCAAGAGTAAAGACACTCGCCTTGGGCTCACAGCTCACAAATGGCTGATCCTGGGGGCCCAGGGGCTCCTGAGGAGGGAAAGTAGGTCTCCGTACCAGGACCTGCGGCTAGTGGCAGCTGTCTCGGGACTGCCCTGGGCCAGATAGTGGAGTCACTGGCTTTTGCATTCTCTGATTCTGCCCCAGAAACCCTTCCCAGCCTCTTTTCTCTCTGGCTTTGCCCTCACTTGCCTAGTCTTTCTCTTGGCAGAGGGAACGAAACCTGATGAATTAGATTCAGAACAGAACCAGCCGAACCTATAAGGATGACTGCTAAAGGTGGCATTTCAGGCATCGTCAGGGGCAGTCATCTGGGGACAGGGAGTTTGAGGAGAGAGGCTAAACTCAATGCACACCTAAGAAGGGGGAGGGACATCAGGAGGGTCCTGGGGGCTGGGGAAAAAACTACCTTTGAGAGCATTTCCAAGGTTCCTTGTCAAGGGAGGAGGACCCAGGATTCCCACGTGTCACCACAGCCTGCCACCATCCCAGGCGGCCTGCCCTGGCCTGCTACAGCCTGTTTTGGGAGTGGGAAGAGGGAAATAGCTTCTGGTCTTTGTTCTTTCTGCTTTTGGTTCGTCTTCTGTGTTACAACCTCCTGAGCCTGGGGAGAGAGGCCCCTGGTACCCCTTGCTGTCTGCAGGTCGAGCCCTGCCCTTCCCCCACTTCTCCCTGCCTCTAGAGCTAGCAGCCCATGCTGGGCCATCAGCCCAGCCTCTCTTGCCTGGGCATTGCAGTAGCCTCTTCACAGTTCCTGCTTCCACCCCAACACCCCAGTTCTTGCCCCATGGCAGCCAGGGAGCTCTTTGCAAAATGAAAATCTCATTCTGTCCCCCTGCCGCTTTAAGCCCCGCCCCAGGCTTCCCTTTGCTGCTGTCCTGCACAACACGGAGGCAGGCCGTTCATCCTCGCCTTTCCACACTGCATCCAGCCACTTGGCCTTTGCCCACACTGTTCCTCTGCCTGGAATGCTCTTCCCACAGCTCTTGGCTTGCTTCCTCTTCCTCTTCCGTGGTTCGCCACTGCTCCTCAAGGAAGCACTCCCTCACTTCTCTGCTGGAGCAGACCCACCTCTTCTGTTGTCTCCCCATCTTCTTTGTGGCTCTTATCTCAGCAGCCATTGGATTCGGCAGTGTGTGGTGGCCAGATGGGGGTGAATACCTATCTTCCCAAGAGACTGGCTTGCGTGGCCCATGGGCTGAGTGAATGAATGAGAGTGATCCGTGGGGACTACGGCCAAGACTCTCTCCCTCCTTCAACATCTCACAGCGACAAACGCACCGGACACACACCCTGACCAAGAAGGTGGAGCTGGGTTTTTATCTGTAGACAGGAATGTGAGGGCCAGAGCAGAGAGTGCCCACTGCCCCCATCTGGTCCCCTTCCATGAGCTCAGTAAATAGATGGCAACAGTGATAAGCTGAGGTAGTGGAGGCAAAGCAGCCCTGAGCCAGCCTGGCGGGCTTCTGGAGGAGGGGGCATCTAGGACCAGAAGAGAAAGCACCGAGGAGCATGAGACGGTGAGGTGTGCATCCATGTGCATAAACCTGAAAAGGCAATTCCATATAATGTTTCTGGACACGGACATGGGTATGTTTTGAAAGTATAAAACAGGCTTAGGAAGAAACCAGCAGCTCCAGAATTACACTACCCCTGAAGAAGGGGCTAAGGGATAATGGACGATTTTATTTTTAAACAAAATCTGAAGGATATATGGCAACGTGGCAACAACAGCTAGATAGTGGCGGTAGGAGTCTCTTCAGGATTTTTCTGCACGTTTGAGTTAGGTCATGCATTTTCAAGTGTTTTAAAGTGAGGGGTGGGATGGACAAGGAAAGCTGACAGCTGGAATAGCATGGGAGGCACAGCCGGTGTCCTGCATCTCAGCGTCAGGTCAATAGGAAAAGAAAGGATCTAGGGGAAGAAGAGGAGGTGGCCTCAGGAGGGGAAGGTACACAAAGGCCTGGGATGCAAGAGTGGAGGGTAAACAGGAAGGTTTTGGATGGGGAGACAAATAGAAATGCTGGGTGTGTGGGAGGGTAACAGGGAAAGGTGTGAACATATAAGAGGCTCTAAGGTTGAGTCCTAGCTGGGAACAGCCACCCTAAATTATAACTGTTTTCTTTTTTACATAATTATTTCCCTCATCCCTCTTCCAGGTGAGGCTCAGAGTTTCAGTAACGCGTCCGAGACTCTCGCATGCTCTGCCCTGAGCATTTTGAGATGGTAGCAGGCAGGCCAGCTTGTGGGGTGCCCCACCTATCCACCAATCAGCCCTTTCCTGGGCAGAGGGGTTTTGTCTTGTGATTCTAAATGCACATCAGGCCGTTGGCTGGCTGGCAGCCCCACCCACTCGCTGCCTGCTGACCCTGGAAGACTGCGAGCTGCAGGAAACAGTTGCAAGAAACAGTCGGGTGCAGAATTCTTTGTTGCCCCAGCTTCCTGGGCTCAGATTTCAGACTCATACCTTTTAAGGTTTTCTCCATCCAAGATGTGGGGACTTTTTGGTTTCAGTTGAAGGATGAGGAAGGATTCTAAGCCTGCGCCACCTGGGTCCTGTGGCTCCAGAAAAGGAGCTTGACTCTTCCCAACTACAAAACGGGCACCCAAACCCCCAGGTTACTGAGGGTGGAAGCTGAGGCGTATGGGCAGGGACGGGGGGCAAGGTGGGCAGAGTAGGAAGAGCCTGGGTTTGGGAGCTGAGAACCCGTCTTCCAGGCCCAGGTGTGCCGCTCGTCAGCTGTGCCATGGCCACATTCCTGCCTCTCTCTGGTTTTTGCTCCTTATTGCTGGAGTGTAGGCTTCATTTTGTGTGCCGTGTGGTTGCTCCCAACCTTCCCACCCCCCGACCCCCGCCCCAGAATGGTGCCTGGCCCATAGTAGGTGCTCTGCAAACAGTGGCGGAAGGTCTGTTTTGAATCTGCGAATTGGAGCATGTGGGATTGTGGAGAGGACTGGAGATGACATGTAGTGGGTGCTTAATAAATGATGCCAGGGTCTTAAACCCGGAATGCTGTCCTGTCACCCAGAGATGCCGAGTTCAGCTTGAGCCCCGTTTAAATCTTGCAGAAATCTTCCAGACACACCCTGATATTATCCAAAACGGCTTGAATGTCTGTGTGTGTCTGTAACAGGAGCCCAAAAGCACACGCCTGACATGGGCCCAGAGGTGGGGCGGCCTTCTCTAGGTGGAAACAGATTAGGCCATGAATGGGAGCCATAGTTACTACACCAACAACCCTCAGCTTAGGATCTACTTCCCCAGGACTCACAGCTGGGCGTGGAGGAATTTACTGCCTAATTACCATAGAAGTTTCTGGTAGGGAGAGTATCAGTCAATTGACCAATCAACCTGGTATTTATTAGGTGCTTCCTGTGTACTGCTTTCTTTCAAGACTTCCTTCCCGCAGAGATCTAGGATTCTTCCTCCCTGTGCTCCCCCAAGTTCCATAACACATTGCTGTGGCTGGTTCCCAGTTCCCAGCCCTGGCTAAACATTAGAATCATCTGAGGAGCTTTAAAAGCATTGGCCAGGCCCTGCTGAAGACCAGTTAAGTCAGAATCTCTGGGGCAGGGCCCAGACCTCAGTCTTTTGATGTGCAGCGAGGGGTGCGAACCACATATTTCTCCCCGCGGCCTCGCCCCATCTTGTCTTAGAGTTACGTGCGCCTTGTTTTCCCCGTTCAGCCGCAGTTGCCCAGTCTGTCTCACTCTGTTCTTTTATTCTGAACTTTTCCATATCATTCTGTTTCAGGTACGTGTCTTGTAAAATGGCCTAGAGCTGACTTTTGTTTTATTTTTATGTTCTCATCTGAGAGTCTTTATCTTGTAACAGGCGAGTTTAACTCATTCACGTTTATTACTATGACTGATGCGTTCGGACCTATTGTCTTGTATTTCCTATTTATCACGCTTTCTCTTTGTTTCTTTTGCGCTCTTTTCCTGCATTTTAGTGGACTGAGCTATATCTTCACAAATAAAATTAGGATGTAAGGGCTGAATGGGCAGAGCAGGTGGAAATACTCTGACCCAGGTGATCCGAATCTTTGTAATTATAGTTGTGGGGTGCTTTTCTTAATCCTGCCTATTAGGCTATAAACCTTTGGACAGTAAGGACTTACTCATCTTTTGGAGGAGCCTTTCTGTAGCCCTTAATTCCAGGCCTTGCATAGACTCGAGGCTCAATAAATAGGTTTAAATTGAACAGACTTTTATAACATGTCTTCAGTAACTCCGTCCGCGGGGGCTTGGTAATAGAGAAGGGCCTGTGCCCAGGGCCTGTAAGGGGGGCGGAGATATGACAGGGAGTTGGGGGGTGGGGATATTCAGCAGTAATTGAATATCTGAAAATACTGACTAGAGAACCAGCTGGAGTGGCAGCGGTCACCAGCACAGACACTGGCTAACCCCGTGGCCCCGGGCAAGTTGCCCCTTCTCCCCGGCTCCGTTTCTTCATCCGCAGTGGGTGTGATGATAGTACCGACCTCAGCATCAGCACTGACCTCAGCGCGTTGTTCTGAGGATGGAAGTTGAACACGTGTCAAGATCTAGGTAGGGCGTGGCCTAAGGAGGTGGGTTCTTTCCCCACTTCGCCCCGCTTCCCGCCCCAGAGGCCTGCCCAGAGGGAAAGGCTGGGAGCCCCCCATGGTAGCATCTTAGAAGAATGACTCAGCCTCAGTTATCGCCCCTGATTGTTACCCAAACATCTTTGTACTGACAAAGATGTTAACATGATGCAAATCGCTGTGCCTCCCCTGGGTGGTGAACACCTTTGCTCCACCATCCTGTCTCTCCACGTCTCCCCAGTGTCTCCCTCTCTTTCTGTGGGTTGGTATTGATGGTTATTTTTGTTTTGAGGAGGTGACTCTCAAGCCTGTACAAATCCTGGCGCTGCTACTTCCCAGCTGGGTGATCTTGGGCCGGTTCCTTCACTCCTCTGAGCCTCAGTTCTCTTCATCTTGAAAATGGGAGACCGAAGTTGATGTGCTATAAGACATCTGTTCAACTCAACACCTATTCATTGAGCCCCAAGCCTATGCAAGGCCTGGAATTAAGGGCTACAGAAGGGCTCCTCTAAAAGACGTATTGTCCTTATTGTCCAAAAGTTTATAGCCTACTAGGCAGGATTAAGAAAGTGCCCCAGTAACTATAGGGCGCCTACCTCCGAGGGCTGCGAGATTTCAATGGGTAAGGCATGAAAGGGCTGAGCAGGCGATAAGCACCTCATAGGTGCTCTCAGTGCTTAGTTGTTGTTCGTATTCAGCACTCATTTCCTGAGTGCCTACGGTGTGTTCCTTTATGTCGGGGACAGCACAGATGTCCGAGAGTGACAAGCTTTTGCAGTCTCAGCCAGGCAGTGTTTAAAGAAGGTGGAGACCGGGGCCACCCAGCCCCCAAGGTGAGCCTCCCACCAGATCTGGAGATTTCTAGGGAGCCACTCAAGCCCTGGAGGCAGGCAGTGCCCAGGAGAAGGGACCATGGCCAGCGGGAGGCCAGGCCCCCTCCCTGGGAGGGAGGAGGCTGGTTCCCAGAGAAGTGTGCACTCCTCTACATTCCAGACATTCTGAGGCTCATGCCTGCTGCTCCTGCCTGCTCCTGTACACACCCATTGAGGCAGAATTAACCCCAAAAGGGAGGAACTGTAGATGTGATCAAGGGCCGGAACATGAGGACTGACTCAGGTCTGGAAGGTGAGGTGGCTTTGGCCAGGGAAGGCGGGCCATCTCCATCAGACAGGCCCTGTCCCCACCAGTTCCCATCTCTGTACATTGAAAGAGAACAAGTTGGGCTGTGATCGATGAGGGACAGAACAGTCTGGGGCAGGAAGGAACAACTGGGGCAGTTACTGGGGTGTGATCTGCTCCCCGGAGTGGCAGTTCAGAAAAGAGGTCATTCTCCCAGCCTGGAGGGAGGGATGGCAGGGGAGCAAGCCAAGTGCCCTTGGCTCTACCCCCATGGCCTGTAGGTAAGGATGCTGCAGCTCTAGGGGCCTGGGGAAAGGTGTCAGGCTGTGGTCTGTGTGTCCTGGCACACTACACCCAGGCACCACACTATTGGGTGCAATTGGGAGCCCCTGGATTATTTTGGAGTCAGGCAGCCAGGGACCTTTAGACAGGATCTGGCTTTGGGCATATGTCTGGCCAGGCTGTGTGGATCTGGCGGGAAAGGGGCAGGGAGCAAAGGGAATGACCATTTATTATGTGTCCCTGGGTACCAGGCACTGAGCAAGGCAGAGAGATGTTCCAAACATTTATCATCTTCATCAGGGCAAAACTGATACTTGCTTTGGGCTTAGAGCAAAGTGGTCCAGAGCCCCCAGAATCGCCCCAGGATGTGCTGTACAATACAATAACCACTAGGTGTGCTGCCAGTGAAAACTACACTTCAAAGCCAGGCTTTGAAGACATAGTATGAAAAAAGGAATCTAAAATATCTGATTAATGATGTTGTTCTGTTGGCTACCTGTCAAAATAATATTTAGATAAGTTAGATTGAATAAAAAACATAAAAATTAAGTTCACCTCTTTCTTTCGATGTTTTTTATGTGGCTACTAGAAAAATTTAAATTACAAATGTGGCTCGTATTCTCTTCCTATTGGACAGCGGTGGTCTTAAACGCAAAGTGACATAGCACCCAGCCCCTGTCCCCTCGGGCACGTTTCCCACCTATTAAATGTGACTTTCTGTTTGCTACTGGGCCAGCAGACGCCATGGCCCCCTTGAATGGATGAGGAAAGTTAGGCTAGGCAGGTGAAATAACACATGTTGTTACTCCAAACGCTTCAGTGCATTTGACTGTTGCTTGGATGAGCTCTGTGCCAGGTGCTGTCAATGTAGCGGTGAATAAAATAGACAAAAGCCTCAGCAATCCTGAGCTTTCGTGATGTGACAGCCATGTCAAGGATCATCTCCTTGAACTGTCTCAACACTCTGTGCTGGGATCAGTTCTTATCTCCATTTCACAGGTGAGAAAACTGAAGCACAGAGAGGCGAAGGAACCTGCCCGAGCCCACACCCAGGTCAGGGCGACAATGCAGTCTTCGTTCTTTCCCCATGCCAGGCTGACTCAGTTTCCCTCCCTGCAGGCAGGATAGAGAAGAGAATGGGCCAGCTGGTGCAGCATGACTTGGATGAGGAGAGCTGAAGGCAGCAAACAAGGTGGCTCTGTGCAGGCTGGAGGGTTGGCTGTTCATTCGTGGTGTCCTTGGTAGGCTTAGGTCTCTCCTGGGGGCAGGAGGGCCACGAAGCAGGTACTTCTGGTGGCTGCTGAGCCTGGGAAGGAGGTGGAGAGACCAAGCAAGACAAGTGGGCTTGCAGCCAGGAGACTGAGTCTCAGCCAGGGCAGTCCTGGAGGTGACCCACGAACAGACACCCACAGAGGGCATGGCCAGTGCAAAAGCCCTGAGGCAAGAAAGAGCTCTGTCGACTGGGGCAGTGAGGCTGGTCACAGGGCTGAGAGCTGAGAGCTGAGGGTGGGAGGGACTTATGCTGGGGGCCTCGTGGGCCTGGGCAGGAGTGTGAGCTCAAATCTGGGAGCATTTGGGGGCACTTGCAAGTTTGAAGCCGGACAGTGGCGTGATCTGGTAGCATTATGGAAAGAACTCTCTGACGAATGCGCAGAAGTTGGCTCAGAGAGGCAAGAGTTGGGGTGCAGGGAGATGGTTGGGTTGGCCATTGCATTGGTCCAGGTATGAAATGGCGACATTGATCAGGTGGAGACGCAGGGGCAGAGGGAGGATGGAAGCACAGAAGAGCCGTTCCCAGGGGGAAAGGGGGGGAGGGAGAGGCGGGGATCAAGGCGGTTCTTGGGGTTCTGCTTGAACAACCGGGTAGACGTGCCCTCCCCACCCTCCCTTCTGCGGTTTCCTCCTGTAGACAGGAGAGAGTTCTCAGAGCAGCAGAAAGACCCGTGGTGGAAACGCCCGACACCTCTCAAATCCCCAAGCCTAATGACACGCCCCTCAGCCCAGACCCGAGATCCTTCGGCCGGGCCGGGCCGGGATCTGCGTCCTGCGGGTACCCGTGCACCAGCCTCTCCCTGCAGGGACTGGAGGAGACATTGCCAGATATCGATGTTACTTGTGAATTCCCCACGCCCGGCTGAGGCAACATCCACGAGGCGGAACCAGAGCGCGTCTGGGCTTGCACGCACATCAGTGTGAACGGTGCAGGCGGCCTGGAGTCTTTCTTTAGCTCCCCAGAGCCAGCAGGTTCTGAAGTTGGGCCTTGGCTGCTGGCTTTTATCAATTCCTTAAAAGGAACCCAAATTCCTAGACGGTGACCCCAGGTGAAAGCAGAGAGCCTGGGCTCCCCTCCAAGGCACCATTTCATATCTACTCTATTGATGAATCCCTACCCCAGCCCTATGGTATGCCTACTGCCATGACCCCCATTGACAAATGGAGAAACTGAGGCCTGGGGAGGCTAAGTAACTCACAGCTTAAAAAGACTGAGTGAGGATTCAAATCCAGGATGTTCGCTTTCAGTCTGGGAGCTTAACCACAGGCGGTACTGCAGTATGGCTACTCTGCAGAAAGGGTGAGGACGTCTGAACAAAACTAAAGTGGGAGTACTGGGCTGGGGGCGAGGGTCCCCCGAGATGCCTGTGTTTTCTTTCTTTGCCCACATGAAGCATCCGTGGTGACCAGACCATGGGCTGTCCTGGGTCACACTGGGCATCGCAGGGCCCTGAGTTCCAGTCCCAGCTCCCCACTTTGCAGCTGACCTCCTTGGCTATGAAGCAGGTTGGACTGTGGTTATTGAGTTTCTAACTCCTGGGGACAGAGCGGGGTACCTGATGCCACGTGAGGCTCCCAGGCCTGCTCCCTACAGTTCCAGAGCTCTGAATACATCCTGGGACACAAAGCGGTTCCTGTTCTACGCTGGCACCTGTGGGCTCAGACCCAAAAGCTCTTGTTTGTCCCTTAGTGCAGCCTCAAACCCATTCCTGGAGCTCTAAGGCAGTGCCAGGCAGCCCCCCCAGTCGGCCTGCTCCCTGTTTTTTCCTCCTTCCTGTTTTTTCCTCCTTGTGCCTGGATTCTCATATGCAGACCAGTCCAAATAAGTGATGCTGCCTGTCACATCTTGGACAGGACCCAGGCCCTTCTGGATGCACACCAGACTCCGGCTTCTTCAGCCAGGAGAAGAAAACCAGGGTCGGTTCTCTGGAGAAACAGCCCCAGTCTGCCAGTATGACCCTCACCTGGCCTGTGAAACCCACTCACAGCCCCTGACTGCAGCCTGGACTGGGCCGAGGCAGCCATTTCTGGGGACAGCTAAGTCCTGGGTCCCATCAGCTTTTCCCAGATTAGGCCTTGGGCCGTGGCATCCTATGTTCTCCCTACCTGTCCACAGGTGGGCATCCTGGATGTCCCATCACCCAGAAGCATAGCATCTGCTTCTATAGGGGTTTGCCAGAAAATCCAGAAATAGAAAGAACCTTAAAAAAAAAAAAAAAAAAAACTATAAACAATTTCCTAATTCCCCAGTTTCCCCTAATGTCCTTTTTCTGTTCTAGGATCCCATGTCATGTTTAGTTGTCATTGTCATCCTAGTCTCCTCCTGTCTGACATGCCCCAGTCTGGTCTTCCATGACCTTGACACTTTTGAAGAGGTTCAGTCAGGCGTTTTTTGGACCAGCCTCAATTTGGGTTTGTCTGCTGGCTCCTAGCAATGAGATGGAGGTTATGTGTCATTGGGATGGGTTCTGTGGATGTGACCCCGTGTCCTCAGTGCCTGGGGTCAGGACTCCCACATGTAGTTAAAGTTTTTTCAGAAGGAACCTATTTTACATGACCAAACACCATTGGCAAGCAGGGGTCCCCAGGAGAGAAGGAGGGTCCTGGGCAGAACTGCATGCACAGTTTAGGGGGCAATGTAAAGAATTCGTTTCATTGCAAATGGCAACCTCTGCAGGGAGTAAAAGTGCAACAAATACGTGTTGGCAAACAAATGTCATCGTCACCATTTCGGAGCCCCTACAGTGTGCTAGGCGATTCAGGTTCCTTCATTTAGTGCCTCTGGTGTGCCAGGCACTGTTTAGGTCCTGATGAAACCAGCAGTGACACCTCATCTGTAAGCTTAAATCTCAAATCTGCTTTGGGGCCCCCCGAGACACTGCTCTGAACCTCCAACTCAGTCCTCAAACCCCAAAGTGGTCTTTGACACTCAATTCTGGTGTTTCCAGAAGTGACCCAGACCCTCCTCCACCCCCTCACTTAACTAGGTAGGATGTACCACTCCCATTTTACAGATGATGAAATTGAGCCCCTCCAAGGTTGCACCGATGATTGGTGCAGTCAGGATTTGAATCCTGTCTGGCTCCAGGCACCAGCTGCCCCGCTTGTGACCTTGGACTGGTGCCTTCGCTTCCAAGGGCCTAGGTTTGCTCATCTGTGTAATGAGCAGGTGGGGCTGGATGACTTCTGAGGCAGCTGCCAGGGCCCACAGCCTCTGCTCTCGGCACCTGTGTCCGTGTTAAACTTCTGAGTAAGTGGAGGGAGGGCTGGGCATATCCCTTTCCCAAAATGTCACTCAGATCGCTTCCTTCTTCCCTCCTCTTCCAGAGTGGGTGGAGGTGCCAAGTGAGTGCCATCTATGTGGGTGGGACAGGACTGGGAGGATGACAATGGGGAAGGGCTGTATCTTGGTCTCCATCAGATGCCCCCTGGTTACCGCCACGTCTGGCCGCCCCTTGTGGTTTATTAATGAGATGAAAAGCAGGACCTGCCGAGCCAGTTCCCACCTCTCTTGAGATCTTTGCTCCCTCCCTATGGGTTCCCTAACCTCCTGCATTCCTGGCATCGGGTTCGGGGACATACATTGGCTTCCGTGGCCAGCTGGATGGCAGTTTGAATGCAGGACCCTTTGGGGTCTCTAATTCAGAACCTCAGACCCTAAGGGTGAATGTGCTAGAACCATGCTCCAGAGGCCTGGGTTCAAATCCCAGCTCTGCTCTGCTTTCTGCTTTCTAATTGCTCTGTGCCTTAGTTTCCCCATCTGTAAAATGGGAGAACAGTGCTACTTCATAGCGTGGTAGGATTAAATGAGCTAATCTGTAGGTGACATGCTTAGCACGTGGTCAGCTCTCTGAGTGTTAACTAGCATCTTCCAGGCAGCTGGGTGTAACCTGGAGCTGGCCTGGCCTCCATGGAAAATAAGATAAAAAGCGAACCGACTCAAGAGGGTGAGAGAAGGAAAAAAACCTCTCTCACTTATAAATGGCACTTGCTAATTTTTTGGGAACGGCCTTGTTGAGATATATCTCATATACCATACAAGTCACTCATTTAAAGTGTATAATTCAACAGTTTTTAGTGTATTCACAGAATTATACAATCATCACCATAATCAATTTTAGAACACTTTCATCACCTCAGAAAGAAACTCCACATCCTTAGCAGTCAGTCACTCCCCATTCTCCTAGCCCCTGGAAACCACTCATCCGTTCTTTGCTTCGATGGATTTGTCTGTTCTAGTTATTTCATGTAAATGGAATCATACAACATGTGACCTTTTGTGTTTGGCGTAATGAAATGGTTTCAGGGTTTCTTAATATTGTAGCAGGTATTGGTTCTTCATCCCTTTTTCGGCCAAATCGTATTCCATTGTGTGAATAGACCACATTTTGTTATTCAGTTGATGAGCATTTGGGTGGTTTCCACTTTTTTTGGCTCTTGTGAATAGTGCTGCCATGAACATTTGCGTGCAAGTTTTGATGTAGATGTGTGTTTTCATTTCTCTTGGGCAGGTAGCAAGGAGTGGAATTGTTGGGTCTTATGGCAACTTTAATTTTTTGAGGAACTTCCAGACTGTTTTCTAAAGCAGGTGCACCATTTTACATTCCTGCCAGTATGTAAAATGTGCGAGGGTTCTGGGTTCTCCACATCCTCGCCAGCAATTGTTATGGCCTGTCTTTTTTATTATAGCCATCCAAGTGGATGGAAAGTGACATCACACTGTAGTTTGGGACACGTGGCATTTTAAATTAATCTGTTAAGTGCCTGCTGTGTACTGGGAGCCCTGCAGGATTGCCGCATGGGGTTGTTAACGGCCTGGACTTGGGACCTACCTGAGTTAGGATTCTGTCTCTGACATGTAATTACTGTGTGACTTTGTGAAAGTTACTGAACCTCTCTGGTCTTCAGTTTCCACATCTGTAAAGTGGGGATGATAAATAATGATTATCCATTGGGCCAACCTCTAACTCGAAAGGTTGTAATGAAGATTTAGTAGGAAGTGGGTGGAGAGCCTGGCATGTAAAAAGTAAATAAATATGGGCTCATACTATTATGGTGATTATGATTGTTGTATGGGCTCATGTGATTTTTATAGCCCCTCTATGAGTAGCTGTTAGCCCAGTATTTGATCATGTGGCGTCTAGAGCAAGACTGCCCAAGGAGAGAGTCCTGGCTCCACATTCACAAGCTGTGTGACCCTGGGCAAGTGCCTTGACATCTCTGAGCCTTGGTTTCCTCACCTATAAAGGGGCATACAAACCTCTCCTGGGGACTTGGGGTGAGGATGCTGTTGGGGCAATGCCTGCGAACCTGTCTGATGTCTGTGAGTGTCAAATTATCGTGATGCTCTGTGGTCATCCCCAGTCGATGGATGGAGAGACCGAGGCACATTAAGTAAGGTGCTTGCCTGAGACGGTCCAAATTGTAAAAAGCCCAACGAAACTTGGAACTTACGCCCATCTGACAGCAGGCTCCCGCTGAGCCCTTTTTTGTTCTCCACTAGGAGCCCAGTTCCCCAGGGCTGGCTGTCTCCCCGCCTCCCACCTACCCCGTGTCCCCTTCTTGGCACTGGGCTTTGAAGGACCCGAGCCAGGATGGGGTCCAGAAGGCGCTTTCTGTCACCTGCCACAACCAGCAAAGGGGCTAGACTGGGAGTACTCTAGACACATGATCAGACAGGGACCTGAGAGAGACGAAGGCCCCCACCTAACCCACAGTGCAGATTCCTGATGGTGGCCCAAACAGTCATAGGCTAAATATTTGGGTTGAGACTCGCTGCATCTGGGTGCAGCAGGCCAAGGTGAGGATCAGTGGCTGGGGTGGGGCTCAGGGACCCGGAAGTGCTCACGTTCCCCAGGTGGTCTGCCCAGCCAGGCAATGGGAGCAATGGGGGTTGGCCCATAACCCAGGAACAAGCCCTTACCCCTCTTTACCCAGTTCCTCCATCCACAGTATCCTCTTTTGAACATTTCTAGCCACTCCACTGAATACCAGCTTTCTCCACTGCAGGACTTCTCAGAGCCTTTACTGGCTCAGGAACTTATTGAGGGGTTGGTCGAGTTTTTCTAACTGCCTTGACTGATGAAGGCTTCATTCTAGGAGTGACTTAAAGAACTGAGATTCCTAGGACCCCACTTTGGGGAAGGCTGCCTCCTTAGTTGCCTTTGCAGAGGTTGTGGCCTGAGTCTTGTTTCCCCCTACTTCCTGTGTGTCCAGGCGTGGTACAGCGTAGGCCTTCAGGCAAAGGTTGGGACATGGACGGACAGCCTCATAGCTTGTTTGCTGTATCATCTCTGCCCTCCACTCCCACCCCTGGCTTCCCCTGATACCTGCAGTGTTGGACCTCAAACTCTGGCGGGTACCAGGGTCCCCTGGGGAACATGTAAAAACAACGGCACTAATAATACAGCTTCCTGGGCCTAGCTCTAGAGATCTGCATTTAGAGGGTCTGGGTTATACCTGGGAATCTGAAGGTTTCATGCCACAGTAGTTGGGTCCCAGGCCT
>NW_011889081.1:741781-746691 GCF_000151845.1 Pteropus vampyrus
CTAGGGTCATTCTGCCCCCTAGGGGGATAAGTTAGTACATCTGGAAACATTTTTAGCTGTCACAACTGGAGGAGTGCAGTGGACAGGTGTCTAGTGGGTAAAGGCCAGGGATTCTGCTGAACGCCCTACAGTGCACTGGATGCCCGTCCTTCCTCCCCCCGCTACCCAGAGAGATCCAGCCCCAAATGTTAACAATGTCAAGGCAGAGAAACAGAGGAGGAACCTCTGTTATGGCCGGTAACACGAGCGCCCAACCCTGGGTACCAAGTTTCTGCAGCTTACGGCCTGCCTGGAGGAGAACCACAGTCTCAGGAGGCAGGCCCTGGTTAGGATCTCAGCTTTGCCACTTACTATGTGACCTTGGGCAAGTCACCTTACCTCTCTGTGCACGTGATTCCCTCTGAAAGGGTAAAGGCCATCATCCCCATCACCTGGGCTGCTCGCTGTAGCGTCAACGAGATTATGCAGGTGCAGCGCGGGGCTCAGTATCTTATCAGTGTTGTCTCTCTTCTCATACGGCCACTGCCACTAAGATATGTGTGAGCCTCCTCCCTTTTCAGAGGAGAGGAAGTACCTGGGCAAATCACTTTCCTTCTCTGTGCCTCAGTTTCCTTTTCCTCTTTGGCAGCATGGGGATAACAACCACCCTGAGCTGTAGGTTTTCCTGAGGCTTCTGTACCATGTGGGACGCCGGAGTCTCCACCAGCCCAGTTTCAGCCCAGTATAAACTCACCAGTGGTTGAGTTTATACCCATTTCACAGCTGGAGAAACTGAGGTTCAGAGAGGGCCAGGATGACTAGTCAGTGACAGAGCTGGCTCCCAAAGCATCCTGGAGGTGGGGTTGCCAGATTGAGCAAATAAAAATACAGGATATCCAGTTAAATTTGAATTTCAGAACACAAATACAATTTTTTTTTGGTGTAAGTATGTCCCATGTACTATTTGGGATATACTTATACTATAAAATTATCCACTGCTTATTTGAAATTCAAATTTAACTAGGTGGACAGGTCCCAAAGGAGTTCAAGTTCTGGCTGGTCCCAGTGCTGTCCCCAGGCACTGCAGGAAGAGCGTAGCTGCTCCTCCCTCTGACCACCCAGGTGTCCACCCACCTGAGGGCCAGTCCACAGGCAGCCCAGAGACCTGGGGGATGGCACAGCTAGGGGTGGGGAATGGGGCAGGAAAGGCAGGTGGGAACTCTGTGCCCTGCCAGGGCCGCTCCTCTCTACGCCTTCCTTGCCCTCACCTGTCCGGCCACCTCCTGCCTTTCCCACCTCAGCACCCACCCCGCCAGCCCCTTTCCCTCCGGCCTCACCCCACCTACTGCTCTTTTTTTCACTCCCTTCTGTCATGGCTGCGGTGGTGGTGTGTGCTTTCCTAAATGAAAACAGCTTTCTGGGGTGTGTCCTTTTTTCTGCTAATAAAAGTAATATGTGTTCGTTATGAACATTTCAGGACCGATAAACAAGTCTAATGAAGCAAATTAAAATCATGCACAATACCACCACCAGAGAGATCTGTCCGCTATTAACATTTTGGTATTTTGGTGTAGCTGACCTTTTCGTGTGTGCGTGTGTGCGTGTGTGTGTGTGTGTGTGTGTGTGTGTGTGTGAGAGAGAGAGAGAGAGAGAATAGGGTCTCGCTTTCTTGTTTTATTTGCTTAGAAAAATGACTCAAAAGTAACAACGATGTATTTGGGAGATAATTTTTGACTTTTTATTTTTTTAACTTCAAATGAATACTCAACAAAGATCAGGATTTGAAGACTTCAGGCACTAATCTTTCTTTTTCTTTCTTTTTCCTTCCTTCCTCCCTCCCGCCCTTCCTTCCTTCCTTTCTTCTTTTTTTTTAGAAGGAAACATCATTAATTTTATTGCTCAGAAGTTCTCTAGAATTTTCCTATATTTTTAATTGAAGTGAGATTCGCATAACATAAAGTTAACCATTTAAAGTGAACATTTTAGTACACTTAGTACATTCACAGTGTCATGCGACCACCACCTCTACTTAGTTCCAAGTCATTCTCATCCCCCCAAAGGGGAACCCCACATCCATTAACACTCACTCCCCATTCCCCCTCCTCCCAGACCCTGGCAACCACCACTCTGCTTTCTCTCTATATGGATTTACTTATTCCAGATATTTCATATAAACAGAATCATACAATATGTGACCTTTTGTGTCTATCCAAAATTTTAAACATGCAGAAAAGTTGAAAGAATTGCACGAGTCCATCCATATTCCTACCACCCAGATTCCACCTGTAACATCTGCTGGATTTGCTGTCACTCACCTGTCCATCAGTGTATGTGTAATTTATTATTAGATCTATCAGTCCCTACGATTTTTTTTCTTTTACACTTAAAAATCTTTTAATAGAGGTGTAACTTACATAAGGTATATAGAAAGCATCTAAATTTTGAGAGTTCAGCTCCGTGAGTTTTTGCATCAGTAGCTACCCGTGTAATCACTGCTTAGGTCAAGATAGAGAATATCTCCTGGAAAGCTCTTGACCTTCCCAACTGTATCCCCCGGAGGTAACCACCATGCTAACCTCTATCGCCATCCATTAGTTTTCCCTGACTTTGAACTCTTGAACCTACCATGGCGTCTCTCAGCTAGATGTTCCTTTCTTGTCTCAGCCAGCATGTTTTGAGAAGGCTCGCATGACTTAGGTAATGATTAATTTACTTCCTCCTTTTGCAGAATTAATCTTTGACTATATAACTGCCCAGGAGAGAGCTTCAGATCAGCTGGTGATGAGGGAGTGGATAAAATTCCACCCAAGCCAAGAACCGTGATGTTTCGTTGTAGTTTTTTAACAGGCCAGACCCACCCCGGGGTGGGAAGATGGCCCAGCCTCACGGGCCTTCTGATACTTGGGCCTCACGTCCAAGCCGCACTTGCCCCTGGCCGTCCTGGAGGTGGTCGGGAAAGAGGGCTGGACCCGTGTTTTTACCCTGTACCGTCACCTCCGTTCGATTCTTTTGACTTTCGCCATGTCTTCCTTTCTTTTCCTTTTTTAATAGCTTCATCAAAGCTTATTTTAGACATCAGAAAGTGCTCCTACTTCTATGTGTGCAATGCACTGATTTTGAGTCGCTTCACCGAGTGGCACAGCCACTTCCATCAATTGGTTTCTGGCCGTTTTCGTCCCCTGGCGAGATCTCTTGTGCCCATTTACTGTTGATTTCTGTTCCCACCCCAGGCCCTGCAACCATTCATCTTCCCTCTGTCTGTGGATCAGTCGACTCAGGACAGTTCACATAAATAGAATCCTGCATGACGACGTGGCCTTTGGTGTCTGGCTTTTCTCACTTCACTGTTTTCGAAGCTCTTCATGATCAGTAGTCCCATCTTTTTTCTGCTGCGTAAGATTCCTAGCTCACTGTGATGCCTCTTCCGAAGCAGGTGTTTTTCTTATTCCCGTTGCAGAGATGGGGACACTAAGACCCAGTGATGAGGGGAGCCGGCCTCCTTGAGGCCTCCATGTTACCCCGGTCTGCCCTCTCAGCCCAGTCACTGACTCGTCACCGCCTCCCCTGCTGACCTGGGGTCCCCAGGGCCTGGCACAGAGCCCAGCCAGGCTTCATGACTATTGACCAAATGAATTAACGGGCTATGTTTAGAAACCTGACTGCCAATTCATCGTTCTTCCCTAAACAAGCAGAGTCCCTGGGCTCAGCGACTTATCCGTTTTTCCTCCCAGATGTCCACCCACTCTGTTCATTCTCTCCGTTTCTGCTGGCACTGTCCCAGTGGGGGCCACCCCAGCCCTCACCGGGGTGCTGTTGTAACTGCTGACTGCTCTCCCAGCTTGTACCTTCTCACTGCAGAGCCCCTAGAGGAATAGCCTTTAAGGATAGGCAAGGCCATGTTACTTCCCTCCGAAGAGCCATTCCACGCTGTGATCTACCCTGCCTCCCTCTCTCACTGCCCCCGACATCCTGCCTTCCAGCCATGGCGGCTTCAATCACAGCTTGCCCTTTCCTGCCTCAGGGCCTTTGCACAGGCTGTTCCCTCTGCTTAGAACACTCTTCCCTTGAGTCCATCATTCTTACTTTGTGTCATTGCCTCAGAAGGGCCTCCCTGACCACTGGAATTAAAACAGGTCCCCCTCGTTCCACTTCTGGTATATTTCCTTGGTAAACACTGACTTATATGAACTTATAGTCACCTCTGTGAGGTTAATGTGTTGACGTGCCTTTCCGGTGGTCTGGACTGTGTCCCAGAGCCCCCCACAAATTGGCACGTGGGCTCTGTTTGCTGAGTGGCGGGAGAAGAGGGTAGGCAAGGCCGAGGAGCCCCTCCCTGGCTTCTCAATTCTTGCCCCCCCATCCACACAGTGCCCACTCAGTCCCCATCTGCTGTCCCCCCTCTCTCGTGACTCTCACAGGACCTGGTCCGGCTGCAGGAGGGCCAGCAGCCTGAGCACCAGGACACGGCCCTGCAGAAGGTGTCAGACTCAGAGAAGTTGCTGTACGTGCTGGAGGCGGACGCAGCCATCGCCAAGCACATGAAGCATCCCCAGGGGGACATGATTGCCGAGGAGTAGGTCCCTTCTGCTTTGGGTCTTGGGGAGCCACTCTGGGCCAGGGCAGGAGGGCCACAGCCCGCTCTACATTCAGGATCCCAGTCTGGGTTTATTGAGGGCTAACTAGATGCCAGGCGCATGCCCAGTGCTTTGTGTTAGTCTCATGACAACCCATTTTGCAGTCAGAGCACTGCGTGCCCTGTTCTGATCATGGTGTGACCACAGCTTCCTGACCACCATGATGTCTGACCTCCAGGCTTTTGAGGACACTTTCCCACTATCTGATGCCCAGCCAGCTTCCCATGCTCATGGTTCTCACCTTAGCTCTGATGTGGATAAATCAATACCCAAGACATCTCCCCTGTTCTCCCACTC
>NW_011889081.1:747766-801255 GCF_000151845.1 Pteropus vampyrus
GAGGAGTAGGTCCCTTCTGCTTTGGGTCTTGGGGAGCCACTCTGGGCCAGGGCAGGAGGGCCACAGCCCGCTCTACATTCAGGATCCCAGTCTGGGTTTATTGAGGGCTAACTAGATGCCAGGTGCATGCCCAGTGCTTTATGTTAGTCTCATGACAACCCATTTTGCAGTCAGAGCACTGCGTGCCCTGTTCTGATCACGGTGTGACCACAGCTTCCTGACCACCATGATGTCTGACCTCCAGGCTTTTGAGGACACTTTCCCACTGTCTGATGCCCAGCCAGCTTCCCATGCTCATGGTTCTCACCTTAGCTCTGATGTGGATAAATCAATACCCAAGACATCTCCCCTGTTCTCCCACTCCCCTTAGCAGGGGCAAGGGTCTCTCGGTGCCCCACGGCTCCCTGTGCTGGTCCCTGTCATGGCCCATACCACGCTTGTGGCCCCTGTTGGACCATAGGCTCCAGAGAGCAGTGGACCTGCCCGTTTATTCCCAAACCTCTCCCAGTTTTGAGTACACAGTCGGCCCTGGGGAAGTGTCGATGGAGGAAAGAAGGTTGAAGGACAGTGGACAGGAGGAAGGTTTGAGTGTTTGTCTGGAACCCAAGGCCCCTGTCATCCTGTCCTTCTGGGACACTGGGCAGAAAGCCTGAGGCCAGGGTCAGGAGTGCGCAGGCAGTGCGCCTGCCAACTAGCCCACTAACCAGGGCGGCCGCTCTCCACACTCAGCATCCGCCAGCTGAAGGAGCGTGTGACCAACCTCCGCGGGAAACACAAGCAGATCTACAACCTGGCGGCTAAGGAGGTGGACCCGCAAGTCAACTGGGCAGCACTGGTGGAGGAAAAACTGGTACGGCCCAGGCGCCAGCTGGGGAGAGGGAGCCGTGTGGGTGCGGGGAAAACCCCACCATTTAATGTCACCACAGTCCTGCTAGGAGGGAGTCATGGTCTTGATATTTTCTGATGTTCGTGTCAATTGAGGAGCAAGGCTCAGAGAGGCATAGCACCTTGTCTAGAGTCACACAGTAGAAGTGGTGGCAATCGGGACCCTCCTGGGGTTGCCTTCCTATCCTAGCTCACTGGGATCCTGGCAAGCTGTGGGCAGCGGCTGGATTTCTGGCCAGCTACCACTCTTCCCATACCCTCTCCAGCTCGTCTCCACTGCAGAGAGGCACGGCATCTGTAGCCTAAAGTCCTCTTTTAGTGGTGTGGCCCTGGGCAAGTGACTCCCCCTGGCTGAACCTCGGTTTCCCCATCTGTGAAATGGACACAGTAACCATGTGGGCCTCTGAGGTTGCTGTGAGATTAAATGAGATGACAGCCTCTCCCCGCATGCCTGATGGGGCCACTCCGCTCGCTCACTCCTTGGCTGGCCCCGTGAGGAGCAGAGCCAAGGCCCACAGGGGGGGCTGCAAGTCCCCCGCCCTGTCCCACACCCCCTGCATGTTGTTGTCTCCATCCACTCCTCCCAGGACAAGCTGAACAGCCAAAGCTTCGGGACGGACCTGCCGCTGGTGGACCACCAGGTGGAGCAGCACAACATCTTCCACAATGAGGTCAAGGCCATCGGGCCCCACCTGGCCAAGGTGGGCACCGTGGCGGAGGGGACTGTGGAAGGAGGGGGTCACGTGTGCACTGCTGCCCTAACCCATGCTCTTGGCTCTGTCCCCAGGAACAGAACAGCGAACTCCAGGCCAAGTACCAGAAACTGCTGGTGAGAACCTGGAGGGAGGGGCTGGGAAGCCGGCGTGGGGACGGGAAGTGTGTGCAGTAAACGTTTCAAACAGAATGGAGGGAGATGAAGTGGGAAGAGATGGTACCCCAAGCCTCTGCCTTAGAGGCACCCCAGTTTGCCCTGTGCTCACAAAAACCCTAGAAGACCCCATTCGTCTATTGGAATACAACCTGTCCTGCAGGTTGCTTCTTATTTCTTTATTAAGCATATTCTGTGTGCCAAGTACGATGCCATATGTTTTATAAACAAGTTTTTAATTTCCCTTTTTAAAACCTTTAAAGAGTACGTTCTCCTTAGAACCGCATAAGTGCTGCATAAGTGCTTTCTCATGGTTTCAAACACCTCAGAGGTGGGAATGAGGGGCGGTGGAGCACAGCCATTGACAGGTTCTGCAGCCTCACTGTCTCCACCTCCGGTGGGTGGGGAGACTTTGAACGAGTTGTTTAGCCTCTGGGCACCTCATCCGCAAAGTGAAATTGCAAAGTGAAATTACCGCAAGTCCCTGTCGCACAGGATTGCTTTGTGGACTGAATTAGTTAACGTTGGAGGCGTCCTGAGCATAGTTCTGGCACGTGGTGGCCCTGTGTATGTGTTAGCTGCTGTTTTTATTTGCCTAGAAAAACGCAGACAGCCCCCTTCTCCTCTCCGTCCTCCCTGCCCCACCCACCTCTTCTCAGAAGTAAAGCCCTAGTGGGTTATTACTGTCCACCTATACAACGACATGACAGAGATAAAAGTGGAATTTGTGGTTGCTGACGTTTATTGAACACCAACTATACGCCAGTCTGTGCCTTATGAGATTAGTGCCGTCGCCATCCCCATTGTGCAGATGAGTAAACCGAGGCTCTACCGAAACGTCAATTCCGTGAGGCTTCTGGCTGTTTTGTTCACTGCTGTATCCCCAGTGCCTGGAGTGATGCTCAGCAGCACTTAGTAGGTGCTCAGTAAATGTTTGCTGAATGAATGAGTGAGTTTTGAGAGGTCAGCGACTTACGTAAGGCCGGTGGGCAGAGCCTGGTGCTGCACGAGGCGTGAAGGGAGGCCTCAGCCCCGCCTCCCGCCCGCAGGCGGCGTCGCAGGCGCGGCAGCAGCACCTGAGCTCGCTGCAGGACTACATGCAGCGCTGCACCAACGAGCTGTACTGGCTGGACCAGCAGGCCAAGGGCCGCATGCAGTACGACTGGAGTGACCGGAACCTCAACTACCCCAGCCGCCGGCGCCAGTACGAGGTGGGCGCTGGAGCCTGGGAGATAGAGGCAAAGTCCCGGGAGGGAGCGTGAGACTGCTGGGCGGGGCGCCGAGCCCCGCTCCACTGTCCGTCCCACTCCCTGCAGAATTTCATCAACCGGAACCTGGAGGCCAAAGAGGAGAGAATCAACAAGCTGCACAGCGAGGGTGACCAGCTGCTAGCCGCTGAGCATCCGGGGAGAAACTCCATTGAGGTGTGTGTGTACCAGGAGGAGGAGTCGCCTCCTCCAGGGTGGCCTCAGGGCAGCTTCTGCTGTGGGCCACCTGGACGTGGGCAGCCCCCATTATCTTGATCCTTTGCCACATCCCACCCGCCCTCGGCCCCTGGACTTCGAGAGCCCATGTGGTGCCAGCATCAGTGTCGTAGGGCTGCTGTAACAAATGACCACAAACTGGGTGGCTTTAAACAACAAATTTATTTTCTCCTAAGAAAGGAGGCCGGAAGTGTAAGATCGAGGTATCGGCAGGCTTATTCCCCTGAAGGCTCTAGAGGAGGACCCTTCCTTGCCTCTCTCCCTGCTCTTGGTGGTTGCTGGCTGTCCTTGGCAGTCCCGGGCTTGGGGCTGCATCACTGCTACCTCTGCCTGTGGTCATGTGGCCTTTCCCCTGTGTGTCTCCTCTTTTGACAAGGACAATAGTCATTGGCTTTAGGACCCACCCTAAATCCAGGATGATTTCATCCTGAGATCCTTAACCAGTTACATCTGCAAAGGCCCAATTTCCAAATCAAGTCACATTCTGAGTTCTGGGTGGACATGAATTCAGGGAGAGACGGATACCATTCAATTCCCTACAATGCCTTTGTGACAATTTAAAAGCGCCACTTTGGGGAGACACAGTCCCTACTTGTCTCTTGTGCAGTGTGCAGCCCAAGCACCTGTACATGGCAGTTCTGTGTAGTTCCTTGACATGTCCACTCTGTCCTCTTCCCACCCCCGGGCCAGAGCTGGCTGCCTCTGTGGGACCCACGCCCAGGCAGATGCCAGGTGCTCTCTATCTATCCCACCGTTGTCTGTCCTGGAATCCTGCCATCCCTCCCTTGGTGTCCCAGGCAGCTGCCCAGCGGTGACCTGCCCCCTTCTCCTGACAGGCTCACATGGAGGCCGTGCACGCAGATTGGAAGGAGTACCTGAACCTGCTCATCTGCGAGGAGAGCCACTTGAAGTACATGGAAGACTACCACCAGGTACCTGGGCCCCAGGGCACCATTGCTGGGAGCATTCAGTGCCTACTTGGCTCACTTGTGGCCTCAGTGCCACTTCCTCCAGGAGCCTTGCAGGACTGCCTTCCTGGGCCTCCCACTGCTCACACTTGTGATGCATGCACAGGTGTGCCCCGAGCTTGCCCAGCCCTTGTCCGTCTTGCCTGGGGGCCAGGTCAGTGTGGAGCCCAGGAATGAGTATGCGGGGTTTTGGTAAAATATATATAATTTTGGTAAAATATATATAATATAAATATATATAATATAAAATATATATAATATATAATATAATATAAAATTTGCCATTTTAGCCATTTTTAGGTGTACAATCCAGGGGTATTCATTCTATTCAGTGTTGTGCAACCACTGTCTTTCTAAAACTTTTTCATCATCCCAAATAGGAACTCTGAACCCATTAAACAATCACTCCTCATTCTTCTCTCCCCCAACCCCTGGTAACCTCTAATCTATTTCTGTCTCTTTGGTTTTGCCTATTCCGGCTATTTCGTGTAAGTGGAATCACCTGCTATGTGTCATTTTGTGTCTGGCTTCTTTCACTGAACATGTTTTCAAGGTTCATCTACCTTATGGCATGGATCAGAACTTTATTCCTGTTTATGGCTGAATAACATTCCATTGTGTGGATAGACCACAATTATCCACTCATCCATTGATGGATACTGGGTTGTTTCCATGGGAATGTGTGTTTTTAACAAGAGCTGTAGGGAATTATGAGTGGGCAGTTTTGGGGACACATGAATTCACATGACATGTAACTGATGGTTCGGCGTCTGAGCCTAAAGTCCCCAAATCTCATTCACGGCTGCAGCCCAGAGGATAGCTGACCATGAACAATTCCAGAGTTGATGGACTGAAGAATGGGCAAGAGAATTTTCTAGAACAAAGTGGGGAGACTTGTCTTCCATGTATCAGGACTTAGAATGAAAGTTTAGCATTAAGTCAGGGTATCCCTGGCACAAAGAGAATAGGATTCAAGAGAATCCCAAGCTTACTAGTGTGTACGTGAAAATTAATGTGTCTTAGAGGTGGCGTCATGTGGATTGGTGGGAAGAAATTTGGCTTCTTCCCCCCGAGACTCCCCCGCAAGGAGCCAGGCCAGGGAGGGCTGGGGATGTCTCCAAGCAGCAGGGCCTGTGGACTCAGGGTGAGTGGGAGGCCCAGCTCTACCTGGGATTGGACTTGAAGCCATAGTCGGGATTAGCCCCAGGGGCCTTAGTGCTTTTATGTCTGTAACTGGGCCACCCGGTCTCCCCTAGTTCCACAAAGACGTGAAGGATGCTCAGGAGCTGCTGCGCAAGGTGGATTCGGACCTGAACCAGAAATACAGCCCTGACTTCAAGGACCAATACCAGATCGAGCTGCTGCTGCAGGAGCTGGATGTGAGTGATGGGCCCAGTGAGGGTCTCTCCCTGTCCCCTCCCCGCCCTCAGCCCCAGGGAGGCTGTGCGGACTCACAGGGGCACTCCTCCTGCATTCAGGACCAAGAGAAAGCTCTCGACAAGTATGAGCATGTGGTGCGGGGCCTGCAGAAGCGAGGGCAACAGGTGGTGCCCCTCAAGTACCGCCGAGAGACGCCACTCAAGCCCATCCCCGTGGAGGCACTCTGTGACTTTGAGGGTGACCAGGTGAGCTGCTGCCCAGGTACCCCAGGCAGGCCAGGCCCCGATCTCTTTTTGTGTCACTGAAAGGTCTTAAGGGTGACATGGCTGGATGCAGGGCCTCAAACACTCTGAGGAAGCTGTGGTCATCTCTGTCGTTTGGGGTCACTCTCTGCCGGCCCCTAACAGTGCTCCACCATTTGCCCTGACCTTCTGTGCTACCAGTTCAGCAACCACAGTCATTCCAGCAGAAATCCCAGGAAGGGTTCTCACTGGCCCAGTTTGTCATGCCCAGCCTAAACCAATCACTGGGGCCGGGGGGATGATACCATTCTCTCATTGCCAGGCACGAGTCACGTGTCCACCTGTTGTAGTTAGGGACTGGGAATGGAGAAGGGAGAGACCACACAGACTGGGTGGGAATGGCAAGGAGGGGAGTTCTCAAAGGGAAATCCAGGTAGGTGCCGAGCCTGCAGACCCAACACATCCCCTGGTCCTTCCCAACTCTACAGGACAGTGTCTTGGGGAGGGTCTGAGAGATGGGCTAAGACTCCCCAGGGAGGAAATGGCTTCTTTGCTCCTGGGCCACCAGCTGAAGCAGGTCCCTCTGTGCCCTGTTTGGCCTGCCCCTGCCAGGGCCTGATCTCAAGGGGCTACAGCTACACCCTGCAGAAGAACAACGGGGAGAGCTGGGACCTCACTGACAGCGCAGGGAACAAGCTGACTGCCCCGGCCGTCTGCTTCATGATCCCCCCCACTGACCCTGAGGCCCTGGCTCTGGCCGACAGGTACGGACAAAGGAGGGAGCCAGCATGAACTGGCTCTACGCCCTGGGCACAGCCCTGGGTAACACCGACACCCACTTGGGATGGGCAGATGCTGTTGGCTGGGCTGACTTGCTGTGTGTGAATGTCCAACTGTGGGCACAGTTCAGTGAGCGGTTTCTCTGCGAGTCCCTCTGGGCCTTTGCACATGCTGTTTGTGCCCTCTACTTGGATACTTACTCACTCACTGCCCGGTTGGCTCAGGCTTCTTGGCTTGACTCAGCTCAAGTCACCTCTTCTGTGAAACCTTCTCTGACTGCCCCCTCCCCTGCCACCCTGGCTCACTTCCTGCTGCGTCTTTGCTCTTAAGCACCTCCACCTGCTGCACGTCTAGCTCTTCACCAGGATGCTGCGTGTATGCATCTGTCTCATGGGCAGTGGCTCTCATTTACTGTCTCCGGGGCCTTGTTCAGTACCTGGTGCAAAGTGGGGACCCCAGAATTCTTCGTCGAATGAATGATTCAGGGAATGCCTTCATTTATTCATTTAGCAAGTATTTATTGAGCACCTGCTATGTACTGCTTCCTCGGGGGAAACATCGTGGTGGGGAAGACGAAGGAACAAACGAGATCATTTTAGGTAGTAAGGCTTGCTATGAAGAGGAGAGAAGGAAAGGAAGGAAGGGGTCCATCTGAACCCAGGAGTGACAGAAAGACCAGTGTTTCAGCAAACTCTTTCTGTGTATTGTGGTTTAACTTTTCAAAGCTTTTGATGAGCTACCTGCCTCCTCTGGGCAGTCTGCCCAGCCAGAATCCAGGGTCCTGCGTCTGTGGGTAGAGGGGTGGTGCGCTACCCTGGGTCCGCAGCCCCTTTCTGCTCTCACAGCCTGGGCAGCCAGTACCGCAGTGTGCGGCAGAAGGCAGCCGGGAGCAGAAGTGCACTCCAGCAGCGGCACGAGGTGCTGAAGGCCGAGAACCCTGGAGGTCGGTGCTGGGCCCACTGCCCCAGGCTGTGGGGGAACAGGGAGGAGGTGCTGGACCCATGGTCTGTGCTGTGAATGGAATAGCAGGGACTGGGCATGACAATGGTTGGGGAGGCCGGGCTGGTCCCAGAAGTCCCAGTTGGTCTCGTAGGCCCATGCCCCGGGCCTCATGCCCCCTACTGCCACCTGACCTTCTCATTTCCCTCCGACAGATGCCTCTGACCTGCAAGGGCGGCAGCTGTTGGCCGGCTTGGATAAGGTGGCCAGTGACCTAGACCGGCAGGAGAAGGCCGTCACGGGAATCCTGAGGCCACCCCTGGAGCAGGGCCGGGCTGTGCAGGACAGTGCTGAGCGTGCCAAGGACCTCAAGGTACCACCAAGCTGGGGGCACGGCTGGGCCCCCTGCTTAAGGTCTCATGCTCATGGGGGTCTTGATGTTCAAAGGGGACCACCTGCCACGTAACAAGAATTCCTGAGTTGTGGGGAGCTGTGCTAGGCCAGGGATCAAGGAGGAGGTGCCTGAGCCCTGGCACCTCGCAAACACACCCCTGGGAGAGGGCTGGTGAGGCTCGTGCTGCCTCTGCAGGGCTTGTTGCCTGAGCAGCTCAGTGCCGAGTGGAGCAGGAGGCCATAGGGCAGAGCGGTGGCATGTGAACAATCCATCACCCCTCTTTCACATGCACACACAGTCTCTTGAGTCCTCAGGTGCCCTCCGCGGTGGGCATGACCATTCCTGGGTTAGGGGAGGAACTGGGCTTAGATAAGTGCGGTGGCCCCTGATGTGGCTGCTAGGTACCAAGTCAGGGCCCAGAGGACGCCTGGGACGGGCGGGAGCACAGAGGACCCCACCACATCCGTGCCTAAGCTGCTTGGAGTCGTAGGGTCCCCACCTATGAGTGGGGAGGAAAAAAAACCCTATTCCATAGGGTTGCCCCAAAGAGAGAAGTCACGTGCAGTGCTTGACAGTGCATGCTCGGTAATGGCCTCTTCACCTCACCCTGTGTGAAGGACAGTCCCCTGCTGCAGAATCCCTGGAATGCTCAGTACAAATGCAGACTCCGTGCCCCGCGCTGAAGCTTGTAGGCCCCTGGGGGTGGGGGGTTCTGCCCAGCTGTGGCCAACACAAGCATCTCCGGTCCTGACAGAACATCACCAATGAGCTGCTGCGGATTGAGCCTGAGAAGGCGCGTGGCATGGCTGAGTGCGAGGCCTTCGTGCAGGCCCTCCCGGGCAGCGGCAGTGCACCCCTGCTGAGGACCCGGGTGGAGGACACCAAGCACAGATACGAGCGCCTGGTGCAGCTGCTGGACTTGGCCCAGGAGAAGTGGGTGGCAGGCAGGCAGGCAGTGGGGAGGTCGGGCTGGGTCAAGGGGCCGGAGAGACACCCCCACACTCCTGACCCATGTCCTCAGGATCGACGTTGCCAACCGTCTGGAGAAGAGCCTGCAGCAGGGCCGAGAGGTGCTGGCCACCTATGAGAACCAGCTGACCCAGGATGACACGGTGCCTGAGAGTGGCCGCGCCCTGGATAGCAAGAGGCAGGAGTTGGCGGTAAGTCTGGGGACCCTGGGCCTCAGGAGCCTTTCTCTCTAGGCTCCCACCACAGCACCTCTGGACAGATGCAGAGGGGACCACGGCCCCAGGGCCCAGGCAATTTGTTTCTCCAGGTGTGGATGCCTGCAGTGTGCCAAATTGCAAGTTGCAAATGGAGGCCCATGGCACAAATCCCAGCTGCTCATGGGATCTGTGTGGCTTGTGGCAATAAAGTGCCAGTATTTAAAACCATAGCTTTCTATAAGCCTCCGAGTATTTTGGAGCAGCTACCCCAGTCCCCAGCATTTGCCTGCCTGGCTGCTGTTGGTATTTAAGTCTATGAGCCTGAGGGAGGCCCCCTTATTCACATACCAATTCATAAAATCCTGGTTGTGTGTTGAGACCCTCACCTCAGCCGTAAATGGGCTCAGAGAGCAAAGCCTTAGCCAAAGTGTCAAAAGGGGAGAGCAGCCGGTCATTCCAGTCGCAGGTGTGGCATCACAGGGCATATGCTGCCCGCTGCAGGGTTTCAAAGTTTTCCCAGGTTTTGTTCATTATGACAAAAGGGAACACTGCAGAAATGGCCACCAGTCTTGAGGAGAAATGCAAAGGCAAACACTTCCAATGCCCAGGCTTTCCACCCCTTCCCCCAAGGCAGGTGACCCCAAGCGCCTGGGGCAGTGTTGCACTAGCCCAAGAGCTCTAGCCACGGCGCCCACGTCTGCCTCTCTGCCCCGCAGGCCCTGGCCTCCGAGCTGCAGGCCCAGAAGAAGTCCCTCCTCGGGGAGGTGGAGCAGAACCTGCAGGCAGTCAAGCAGTGCTCCAACTCGCTGGCCAGCCGCTTCCAGGAGCACTGCCCGGATCTGGAACGCCAGGAGGCTGAGGTCCACAAGCTGGGCCAGCGCTTGGACAACCTCTGCCAGCAGGCTGAGCTCAGGTGAGGGGCCGAGGATGGGGGTGGCAGCCTTGGCTGAGCCAGTCTGCCTTGAGGCCACCAGAGTGGGATCTCTGTCGATGCCACACCAAAAGTTGTTTTCTAAATTTCCACTTTTTGAAAAAAGCAATACAAAGTAAAACTCAAGTGATTAAATGGCCAGCCCCTTTTCCCCAAGATAAGCGCTGCTACCAGTTTTTTGTGAACCTTGCAAACGGTTCTGTATGAGCTGGGGTAGGTGGATAACACATGAATGACAAAAAGACTATGGATACCATGTCTTGCTATTTTTCCTGTCATGTTTTGCTGGCCTCATGAGTCAGTCAATGTTCCCTTCTCTTCTGTTTTCTGGAAGGGTTTCTATAGAACTGATATTACTTCTTTAAATGCTTGCTAGAATTCACCAGTGAGGCAATCTAGGCCTGCAATTTTGTTTTTCGTGTGTGCAGATTTTAACTATAAATTCAATCTCGTTAATAGATACTTGGACTACTTGGGTCATCTCATTCTTGAGTTGTCAGTACTTTGTGTCTTTCAAGGAATCTATCTCATCAAGTTGTTGAATTTATTGACATAAAATTGTTCATAATCTCTTATCTTTTTAGTGCCTGCAGGATCTGAGGGGATGTCCTCTCTCATTCCTGATGTTATATCCTCTTTTGCTATATTTGTATATTCTCTTTTTTCCTGATCTTTCTGAGGTTTATCAATTTGTTGACCATTTCAAAGAACTAGCTGTGGTTTCAGCAATCTTTCTCCCGTTTTCTTGTTTCCTGTTGAATTGACATCTGTTTTTTATTATTTCCTTACTGCTGCTTACATTAGGTTTAATTTGCTTTTTTTCTTAAGGTGGATTTGAGAGTTTTCTTCTAATATAAACATTTAATCCTCACATTTCCCTCTCTGCACTGCTTTTGCCATTTCCCACGCATTTTGATATGTTTTTATTTTTGGTGAGTTTAAAAGATTTTCTGGCTTCCCTTGTGATATCTCTTTGGACTCACAGATGACTTGGTCCGGCAGTCCACAGTGCGTATCTCTGCACGTGAGTGCACGAGAACTGGACCTACTTGTTCTTCACAGAGGCCGGGAGTACTCCAACTTAATGTCCCACAATTTGTTCCCTTTCTAGTGAATGTTTAGGTTATTTCCAGTTAAATCCCATTTGGTCCCCCAACTTTAAAAAAACAAACAGAGATGACTTCTTTTAGAAAGGGTAGGGGATGCTTTCAGTGAGGCGCCTGCTTGCTGTGGCCGAGGCCTAACTGGCTTTGCCCCCGTAGGGCCCAGAGCCTGCGGGGCGCCAGGGCTGCTTACGATGACTACCGCAGCGGCTGCGACCGTGTGCTCCAGTTCCTGTCCAACATCCCCAGTTACGAGCCCCAGGAGACGGACAGCCTCAGCCAGATGGAAACTAAGCTGAAGAATCAGAAGGTAAGACAGCTGCTTCCTCTTTCAGAGGCATATGGCCACAAGAAGGGGAAGGTCAGAGGTCAGTTAGCCAGCCCCTTTTGTGGAGGGAAGCCAGGCTGCGGCTGCCACTTGCCCTGACAGAGCTGTGTCCTCATGGGACCTCAGCCTTGCTTGATTCTCAGCACATCTCACTCTTGAGAACAAGAATGGTCTTGCTCGCTTCTCCCTCCCCAGTGCCCAGCAAGGGGACTGGCTTAGGGTGGACACGTAGCACAGGCTGGCTACACAAGCGAATGGCTACGGAAACATAAGCAGCGCCCTCGTGGGGAAAAATCCCATTTTCAAAGTCAGAGTCCTCAGAAGGAAGCAGTCCCGGAGAGTGAGGGATGAGAACATGGGAACCCAACAGCCTAAACTCAAATCCTGGTTTACCCCTAGTAGCTGTGTCCCCCTGGGCAAGTCACTGAACTTCACCATGCCTTGGTTTCCTTTCATAAACTGCATAACGATGGTACTTACCTCACAGGATTGTTGGAAGATTAAGTGAGATTATCTAAGTAAGATATTAGAATACTGCCTGACATTTTGAAGCACTCAGTAAACATTTCTTGGCAAAGATAATTATCTTCTTGGCCCTTCCTCATAGGACCTTAGAGTTGCCTTTTGTAACAAACATATATACAAGGAAGCCATTCATTATACTTTGTACTATAGAAGAATTTCAGATTTAAGGAATCGAGCTAATTTATCAGGTTTTAAAAAACTTTTGAGTTTTAAAGTCTCTTTTATTTGACAGAACCTGCTAGATGAAATAGCAAGAAGGGAACAGGAAGTACAGCAAGTCTGTGCTCATTCCCAGCAGTACCAGCAAGCTGTCAAGGTGAGATGTGAAACCCTGCCCAGAGTGTCATACAGCAGGGCCTCTTTCCACCAGGTTAGCTGGGAGAGAAGCACTGGCCCCGGCAGTGTCATCCTCAGGCCCTGCTGGCAGCTGTGCAAACTGGCACAGTCATTTGGGAAAACAATATGGTACTAGTCATTGAATGCCAGAAAAGGGTTTTCTACTGTTTGAAGCAGTAAAGTGGGAGGAATTTATTCTAAAGAAAAAAAACAGAATAATAACATAAGCAAAATCATTTTAATAGCATTGTTTATAATAGCAAAATAGACAAACTAGAAATAACCTAAGTGTCTACTAGCAGAGGAACAGTTTAAGTAAATTATCCATCCATTTGATGGATTATAAAGCTGTCAAACTGTTAACCAGAGGGTCAGGAGATGGCAGCCCAAGTTCAATGAAAAAGCAGAACGACACTCTAGGCATGCAGAGAAGGCCCAGAGGGAGCCCTCACATGTTGTTCAGGGATGCAGCTATGTGCTGTTGATGTCCTGAAGGCTCGCAAAACCTCTGGCAGTCAGCACAGGGTGCCGCTGAGCGGAAGACCTTTGCAGTTAGCTGGAAGGTCTGTAAGAACATTGCAGTCCCAACTGCCCTTGTCTGCCCTCTGCCATGTCTCTTTCTCACCCAGGACTATGAATTAGAAGCAGAGAAACTAAGGTCCCTTCTTGACTTGGAGAATGGAAGGAGCAACCATGTGAGCAAGAGAGCCAGGCTCCAGTCCCCTGCTGCTAAAGTGAGGGAAGAGGTGAGCTCTGTGGCTGGGCGATCGTGGAGCTGCTGGCTCTGCAGGGAGCGCAGCATGCAGGCCTCGGAGATGCACATGCAGTAGGGAAACTGGGCTGGGCACCCTCGGGGGTGCAGGGACACTGATGTGCCTAGAAAGGCAGCCCAGTGGAGTTCTGGGCCAGAGCCATGGGTTTGGGAGGTCCCCACTTTGCACCCCCTCAGTATGCACACAGGAAAGCTGAGGTTATCAGTCCTTCTACACGAGAACATTAACGCTCAGACGGAGACCTGCTCAAGGCCACTGCGGATTTAGATTTCTGAACCTAAATTCAGTTTTCTCTCCACCAGATGAGACTAGAACTCAGGATAAGAAGGGACAAGAAGCTACCCTCTATCCCCAAATGCCAGATTTTTCAAAACCTGTCCTAGCTCTTTCTCAGCCTGCTGACTCCTGTTTGCTGATTACTCTCCATAGGAAGCGGCTCTTGCTGCCAAGTTCACTGAAGTTAACGCCATCAACAGACAGAGGCTGCAGAACCTGGAGTTTGCTCTGAATCTCCTGAGACAGGTAACAGATATCAGTGTAAGACATTCTACTCAAAACTATTCCAGCAGGTGAGAAATAAGACTCATTTGGCCTCAAAAAAACAGCCGTGAACTATTGGGAGTGCGCCTTGCTAACATGGCTGGGCGGCACCAGTGCAAACACTAGCCCAAGCCAGCACCTCCGTGGGCATGCGTGTAACTTCTGTATTCCATCCGACAAACATCTGCTGAGTGTCCAGTAAAAGGTAATTTATTTTTAAAGTACACAATGTTTATGACAGCACTGTAATAGCAAGAAACTGGAAGCAACTCAATACTCATCAGCAACGGGTGATTAAATTATGGTCTGTTCATATGTAGCTGTCTCACAATGAAGCAGAGCCCTGTGCCGCTATGGGATTCTCTATTACTTAAGTGCAATAAGCAGGGTGCAGAACAGAAGACTTACTATTTGTGCAGAAAAATAAACACATGGTACACACTAAAAATATATGTGTCACTGGATGACAGATATCCTTCTAGGAGCGGGACCAGAGGCGGGAGACTGTGGTTTCACTTCACACTCCTCTGTGGTTTTAAAATACTTTAACAGATACATTTTAAAAGCCTAGTTGTTTTTACCATTTTTTAAAAGTCACCCTAGCTAGAACTCCTGTGAACTCGGCACTGAGAGTCCCTTAGGATCATAGGACAACCAGTCTGACCTGTTAGGTGACCAGGTGGCAACAGGCCGTGTGGAGAGCCCGGCTTTAACCATGTGCTGTCTTCTCTTTCCCAGCAGCCAGAGGTAGGAGTGACCCACGAAACCCTGCAAGGGAGCAATTCCGGCTCCAGAACAGAGGAGACATGGAAGATTCAGAAGGAGCTGGACGAAGAGACCGAGCGGAGGCAGCAGCTAGAGAATGAGGTCAAGAGCGCCCAGGAGGAAATCCGGATTCTGCAGAATCAGAGGCCCCAGGAAGCAGTGGTGAGGAAGGAGGTGCTGAAGAAGGTGCCGGACCCCGTGCTGGAGGAGAGCTTCCAGCAGATGCAGCGGACCCTGGCGGAGGAGCAGCACAAGAACCAGCTGCTGCAGGAGGAACTGGAGGCGTTGCAGCTGCGGCTGCGCGCCCTGGAGCAGGAGACCAGGAACGGGGGGCAGGAGTATGTGGTTAAGGAGGTCCTGCGCATTGAGCCAGACAGAGCCCAGGCCGACCAGGTCCTGAGGCTGAGGGAGGAGCTGGAGGAGCTGAGGCGGCAGAAGGGCACCCGGGAAGCGGAGGCGGTTCTCCTGCAGCAGCGCATAGCAGCCCTGGCCGAGGAGAAGAACCGAGAGCGGGAGAAGGTCACAGAGAAGGAGGTGGTGAAACTGCAGAACGACCCCCAGCTGGAGGCAGAGTACCGGCAGCTGCAGGAGGACCAGCAGCGGGAGGGCAAGCGCAGGGAGAAGCAGGAGGAGGAGCTGAGCTTCCTGCAGGACAAGCTGAAGAGGCTGGAGAAAGAGCGGGCCATGGCCGAGGGGAAGGTCACCGTCAAAGAGGTGCTCAAGGTAGAAAAGGACGTGGCAGCTGAGAGGGAGGCCAGCGACCTCAAACGCCAGTATGAGGACGAGGCCGCCAAGACTCGTGCCCACCAGAGGGTGAAGAGCGAGCTGCTCCGGAAGATTTGGGCCTTGGAAGAGGAAAACGCCAAGGTGGTAGTGCAGGAGAAGGTGCGGGAGATCGTCCGCCCGGACCCCAAGGCAGAGAGCGAAGTGGCCAACCTCCGCCTGGAGCTCGTGGAGCAGGAACGCAAGTATCGGGGTGCAGAGGAGCAGCTGAAGAGCTACCAGAGCGAGCTGGAGGCGCTCAGGAGGCGGGGTCCCCAGGTGGAAGTGAAAGAAGTGACGAAGGAAGTCATTAAGTACAAGACTGACCCTGAGATGGAGAAAGAGCTCCAGAGGCTCCGAGAGGAGATCGTTGACAAGACCAGACTCATTGAAAGGTGTGATTTAGAGATCTACCAGCTGAAGCAAGAGATTCAGTCCTTGAAAGACACCAAACCCCAGGTACAGACCAAGGAGGTGGTCCAGGAGATTCTCCAGTTCCAGGAAGACCCCCAAACCAAAGAGGAAGTGGAATCTTTGAGGGCCAGACTGTCAGAGGAACAGAAGAAGCAAGTGGATCTAGAAAGGGAGAGGGCTTCCCAGGAGGAGAAAATCAAACAGAAGGAGGAGGAGCTTTCCCAGGTGAAGGAAAAGGTGGTCCAACAGGAGGTGGTCAGGTACGAGGAGGAGCCGGGCCTGCGGGCCGAGGTGGATGCCTTCACCCAGAGCATTGACGTGGAGCTCCGGCAGATCGACCACCTCTGTGGGGAGCTGCGGCGGCTGCAGCGCCGGCGGGCTGAGCTGGAGCGCCAGCTCGAGGAGCTGGAGCGTGAGCGGCAGGCGCGCAGGGAGGCTGAGCTGGAGGTGCAGCGCCTGAAGCAGCGGCTGGCTGACCTGGAGAAGGAGGAGGGGGAAGCCCGAGAGAAGGTGACCCTCAAGCAGAAAGTGGTGCTACAGCAGGACCCCCAGCAGGCCCGCGAGCACTCCCTGCTCAAACTCCAGCTGGAGGAAGAAAGGCACCGGCGGCAGGTCCTCGAGAGCGAGCTCGAGACCCTGAAGAAGAAGCTCATCAACCTGGAGAAGATGGAGGTCAAGGAGAAGGTGGTCTTCTCCGAAAGCGTCCAGGTGGAGAAAGGTGACACCGAACAAGAGATTCAGAAACTCAAGAGCAGCCTGGAGGAGGAGAGCCGGAGCAAGAGGGAGCTGGATGCGGAGGTAAGCCGACTGGAAGCCAAGCTGTCGGAGCTGGAGTTCCACAACTCCAAGTCGTCCAAGGAGCTGGACTTCCTCAGGGAGGAAAACCACAGGCTGCAGCTGGAGCGGCAGAACCTGGAGCTTGAGACCCGAAGGCTCCAATCGGAAATTGAAATGGCTGCGACGGAAACACGAGATCTGAGAAATATGACTGCGGTGGACTCTGGGACGAAACTCGACTCCAGACTGTGGTCCCTGGAGAGAGAATTGGACGACCTCAAGAGGCTCTCCAAGGACAAAGATCTCGAGATTGATGAGCTGCAGAAGCGCCTGGGCTCCGCGGCCGTCAAGAGGGAGCAGAGAGAGAACCATCTTCGGCGCTCCATCGTGGTCATCGACCCTGACACGGGCCGGGAGCTGTCCCCAGAGGAAGCCCACCGGGCCGGCCTCATCGACTGGAACATGTTTGTGAAACTCAGGAGCCAGGAGTGCGACTGGGAGGAAATATCGGTCAAGGGTCCCAATGGGGAGTCCTCTGTGATCCATGACAGGAAGTCTGGCAAGAAGTTCTCCATTGAAGAGGCCCTGCAGAATGGAAGGCTGACCCCTGCTCAGTACGACTGCTACGTCAACAAGGATATGTCCATCCAGGAGCTGGCCGTCCTGGTGTCTGGACAGAAGTAGGCACAGCCCAGCCCTTAGTCTTCTTGGAAGCAGACACTGGCTTGTTCCTTCCCCATCACCTCTCGGTGTCTTCTCTCTGGCCCTGTGCAGGCTCCTAATCCGTGTGGAGCTGAGCATGTCACCCACGCCCTAGCTGCCAGGCTACTCAGAGTACAGTTCACCTATAGGTGGGACATGCACTAGTTGCACCGTCTTTCAACCCAGATGAGTGACCTGCTTTGTCCTCCAATGATTCAAAACCCGGAAGCCCTTCTCTCTTCCTTTTCTACACACTCCCATCAACAGACTCCTCGTGCAACACCTGGAAGCAGTCCGAACACTAAAGCACAAGGCAACCGAGGCAAACAAGCCTGCCCCATGCAGCACCAGCCTTCACACACTGGCTGGGGAATCTCTAGGGCAGAAAGGCCTTCCATACACCTTTCCATTCATCAAAGGACTGGGCCCCTCGGAGCTGCTGACCTGCATTCACAGCCCTCCAGGAGTCGCTGAAAGCCAACTTTCCGTCAGACTTCTGGAGAGACAGATCAGTGATCTGTGCCAGAAAAGGTGCAAAGAAACCAGCAGTGTCTGGCCCTCTGTCAGCCAGACTGTCCCAGGAAAATGCACCATCAGAGACTGTTTTCTGGTTCTGAAATTAAAGTGTTTTCACAGTGGACTGTGTTGCTGTTAGCCTTGGCTTCAGTGCCTTACAAGTCTTGCTTATTCTCTTAACTGGTATTTAGGTATATGCTACACAGTTGATTTTTCACCAAACGAATTTTCAAATTTCGCATTCTCTGTATCTCATGTATTACATAAGAAAATGGGAAGTAACTGGGAGCTCCACTTACAGCACAAAAATAAAACACCTGGTGGCTTGATTCTAACTGCATGCTAAGTGTTTCTTCCTCTTTTGTATGTGCAGTTTATGCCCCTACTCCCTCTTTTTCAGACAAAATAGATAGCTCATATATACCAGCCCCTATAGAAAGAAAAACTAATTGCAAATACGGTAAAAGGAAAAGAATGAGAGAATGTTTTGGAAACTTTGAAACAATTTATTAAGTTGCTTTATACAAGATTAACAATTTCCACACCACCCCCAACACCAACCTATTGGCTGTGCCAAAGCCACAGCCCCTTTCACACCTAAGAAACGGCTGCCAAGGAAAGCCCCAAGCCCCGCAGCGCTGCAGCCCCCAGGCCTGGAGCCCGCCCTGCCTGTAGATTTGCCTTGCCATGGCTGTTTTAAGTCATTCACTCCTTCATTACCACAAATAAAGCATAAACAAGAAAAAAATCTCCCCATCAAAGAAACGTTTCCCTGAGGCAAGAGGCATCACTAGATTCCTACAAATGAGGGTATTCTGCTCCAGCTGCACACTCAACGGTACATGGGGAGGGGGGCACTGTAGGGGGGAAACCGGGGTCTCAGGCAGAGAAGGCGCTCTCGGGCAGTCTCTGCGCGGCTCTGAGCTCAGCAATACAAATCTCTTCTTTGGCTCTTTTGCTACTTCCTAAGACTATTCTGTAAACAAACTGGAAACCCAAGTTGCAAAAAATATATATAATAAAGGGATAAGGAATCCATGTAGCCCCATGTGAAACACGTGTTGGGTCTTATGTAAGAAGTCAGAGCAGAGGCCTGGCCAACCAGCTGACAGGCTGTGCTCCCCAGACACCAGGCAAACCCCGGCATGAAGCGTGAGTTACTGAGCACTGGACCCTGGTCGTCAGGAACCAAAAGAGCTGCCTGTGTCTCCACACAGGTGTACATTCTGAGGAGGCTGGTTACTCTCAAAATATCTGAAATCACTTAGCTGAAGCAGTCAGTTCAGACACGCCTTGTGGTGCATACTTCACAGGATACAGGCGACTGTCCTAAAACTTGTGAAGCAGCCACTGGTTAAGTGGGAACAGCGTGGTGACTTGGGAGCTCTGTGGTTAACTGTCCCAGTCTGCCTCTGACACACTCTCCAGACTCAGCATTATCCTATCCTTAAATCAAGCACAGCCCTGCTGCCTGGAGAGCCCCAGGACTTTAAAGGCCTGTTTCACAGCAGACACTTCAGACACCTGTTCCTGCAGCTCTGCCTGAGAATGATTTCTAAATAAAACTGGAATGTCTACCTGTGACTGGGAACCCCTCATGTCCTCACCCTCTAAGAGATGAAGAAGGCCTTTGGGGCTCTGCAATCCACCTGGTATAAAAATAAAATGGGGGCCCTGGCTGAATTGGGAGCTAGGATTTGGGGACCCAGATGACCTTTATGTCAAAATGGCACAGATTATGATGTGCAATCGTAAAAAAAAACCTCAAAACTGGTTATGTCTTAAGTACAGACATCTTTTAAAAAGATCTTCATCTGAGATCCACTCAGAGGGCCAAATGGACATGTGTCTAATTCTGCTCCACCATCAAGGCACTGGAATTATGTCTTCCTATAATATGACGTACGAAGAACAGTCCCATTCTATCCAATGCATTTAATGGTAATGAAGAAAACGGAGCCAAAAATAAGTGTCTTTAAAAATCCTATCACAATTGTTGCATCTACAAAGGTCCTTTCTCTAAAAGAGCTTCATTGTCATATTTAGTGGAGAAACTGGCCCCCACAATGAGCACACACTAGGTGTTCTGAATATTTTTCAGAGACAAGTCTCCCAGCGGTGGCGTTAGCCTGGGTTTCTGTCCACTGAGCACACAGCCTGAGGATGGGATGGACACCATGACCATCCTGAGATCCTACTGTGGCCAGAAGGAGCCCCTGACCAGTAGGGCGCCATGAGGTACTCTGACCAAATGCCAGGGGGCTGGGCACATTTACAACACAGGTGTGCCAATTGTTCAGTCCTGCCACCAGAGCTCCGTACATGACCCAACGCACTGCCCGGCCTAGAGCTGCCCCTCCAACGATTGTCCGCGACAAAGCCACGAGGCCTGGAACACCAGGCCAGTCAGTACCTCTGGAGAAGCACGAGGCTGCTCCCCTAACTGAAGGCACGTCACAAGTGCCAAGAGATGCTCCACTTAGCACTCACGCCTTCTCCAGAAGAAAACCAATCGGCAGAAAGAGTATAGTGATTATCCAATTTCAGAACCCTACTCGTTCGGCTTCCAGCTTTTCCTCTGAAGAGGTCACAATTTTCGTGGTACACCGGGCCCTTTCCCATGGAGCTGAGAAGCATCTGAAAAAGAATAAGCAAAAACAGAACATAAATCTTTCTGGATCCGATTCCCTTAAGGTAGCAGTAACCAAACCTCAACGAGATCACTTCCTAAGTAACAAAAGCCTGCGTCTGTGAGTGTTCTGGGCTCAAATGAGCCAAAAACACTTGACAGAGGTGATATGAGTGCACTGCTACTTGCAGCAGCCTGCAGCATGCCTGGCCCTCTGAGCACTGTGAAGGCAGCTGCTCACTGAGTGCTGTGCTCAGAGCAGCTCTGCTATGCAATGTGGGCCACTTCAGTTCTTGGCTACAACTAACATCATGTGGCAGACTGTGGTTCCATAATGACGTTTGACGGTCACACTGAACTCAAGGAGCAATCAGCATTCTCATCATCAAAAGACCCTCAGGTATTATAAAAACAAGCCCCAAAGCACTAGCATTCTGGGTCCACATAGGAAAGAAAGCAAAGCAGACACAAGTCACACAGCTAAAATGCCCAGTTTCTCATTTACAACCACTCGATGGAATCCTAAAGCCTGGTCTAAAGGAGAAAAGAGCCTACTCAGCCTGTTCTGGCATAGATGCTTTTCTGAGAGCCTCTTAATATCCAGAGGAAAAACAGGAAAGAAATAGTACGAGAAAGCATTCTTCCCTTTTTTGCTGAAAATCCCACAGACCAACAGTCATGTTTCCAATGGTTCTTCAATTGTCTCTATTTGAAAGAGTGAGGTTTCCAAAAGCAAGCAGAGGCAGTGCTACCTCCCTTTCAAAAACCATGCGCTCTCTCACCCAGGTAGATCTGCGACCCCTACATTATAATCTTGGCTTCAGCGGCAGCCACTAGTTTGTGCAGTGAGTCCAGGAGAACTGCTTCTCCAGGAGAAAACAGAGTAACTGCTGATACAAGCTTAGCCCCTCAGTTCTTTCTCTGAGAGGCAGTATGTCCATTTTGGAGATTTACAATCCAATCTTGCACCCAGATGGCTTCTGGCATTCACTACGAATGGATAAGCCTAGGGACACAGAAGCTAGGGACTCACAGCAAATCTGGAATGGACAGACTCGGGCAGTGTCGGGACTAGCGAGCACTCTCAACGTGGTACTCTTGGCATGTCCAGCTGAGCGGCTCACTGTCTTATTCTCACCGGGTACCAGTCTACCAGGGCTGCCCCAGGCTCAGCTTCCTGAAGGTATGGCTCTCCCCGACCAATGTAGCCCTCTGGTTGTTTCTGGAGCAGGTCTAGAGTAGTAAGAAGAGCAGTAGACCAAAACCAAGATCCCCGAGGCTCTACACCAGCGTTCCATTAGCTGTACCTAAGAATCAGGTCCCAGGTCAGGGCGAGGCCAATCGCTGATGACAAAGGTGCCAGCCTCTCACAGCTATAAACCTAGGGCTTGTAGAGGGTCCCTTCCTGAAAGCCACTGCTCTCTGGAGAGGAGAAGCAGAAGAAAGAGAAAGCTGCCCCAATTCCTTTGTGCCCCAAAATCTCTGCTTTTACATCTGAACTGAATTAATAGCGGCTCCTCTCAGATACCTGCCAATATCAGAGGTAAATGTCCCTCCTGAAGCCTTGCCACTATGACCTCTTTACTTGGACTTCCCCTTCAGGTAACCTAGGTTTAAAGAGCCATCGATTCGCTGGTACCACCTTGCAGGGCCCCAACCAGCCCTTAGAAGATAAGCAGCACTACCCTTCTATTTTTCTTTTTTAATCAAAGAATAAAAGTTGAGCTAAGGGTTGAGGACTCCTATGCCTCACAGGCAGGCAGGCCACCCTGACTTCCTCGGTGATCACACCGGGTAAGACTGACTCAGTGGCAGGGAACAAGGGTAAATCTCAAAGCAGAAGCCGCTTGTGCCATTCTGAGTACCCAGAGCCAGAGCCTTGAAGGACAAACCAAGACGACACAATGACAACAAGGTAAAGACACTGAAATTTTTGGCAGCAGACAAGGCACCTGTTGCGTTGTTGCGTGGAGAGGGAAATGGCGCACAGTGCACGTGGCACTCTGACCGCCTGGCAATTACCTGGCAAACTCTGCGGGATGTGGGTGGACACAGCAGCGTGTGGGAGAGGCGCTGCGTGGGGCGGGCTGGAGTGCAAGCCAGCCAGGAGACCTGAGAGAAAACAGGAGGGGAGAAAAGAACAAAACACACACATTGAAGACGGAAACAAAAAAGCAGCCTTGGTGGTCCAGAGCCCCAGACAGCCTACGGGCTGGTCCTGGTTGAAAGCCCCGGGCTCAGCATAGTCCCCAAGAACAATGCCCATGGCCACACACCAGACACACACAGGAACCCAGTACACAACAGAACTCTGCACAGGAGAGGTCCCAGGGCACTTTCTGCGCCTCCAGCGTGAGGAGAGAAAGGGGAGAAGCACTTACTGTGGCTGAGGCCGTGGTGGAACGTCCCAGGGGCAGGGCCTGTGACAATGGCGTCCTTGGAGACCCCTGCTTTGGCAGAGGAGTCAGGGCTAAAGGAGACCACACGGAGAGGAAACGGGGAGATGATCCCCAAGGAGTTCGAGTTCACGGCCCCGGGCAGCTTTGGGCTGCCTGCCTTGTAAGATGAGGACAGTAGATTTAAGGGCGAGGAGCTGGTCAGCAGCACAGCCCCACTCGTTCCTTTCTGGGGAGGAAACACACAAAGGGGTCAGAGCTCCAGCCTGTCCACGGCTCACTCAGAAAATAACCTGGTAATGCACGGAGGCGGGACGGGCACTTGGACATCGGCTGCCCTTCGTGCAGGTGCCCTACTCTACAATCCCAAAGGAAGGAAGAGGACAATCTCTGAACTGGCTTGGAATGGCCCCCAGGACACAGTGTTCACTTTAAAAAAACAAGGTATTAAATATGCCTCCTTTGTGCCGGAAAGAAAGCATATACGGACATGCACCAATGTGGGTATATAAAAATATATGTGTGTATATATACGTAAATACATAAAACACACACACATTTATAAATATTAATCTTTGTTTTTATAAAGAAACAGGGAAATACCCTGGAAACTAAGGAATATCGTTAACTTGCAGGGTGACAGGAGCAGGGCAGGTGTGAGATCTCACTGAACATACCTTTCTCTAGTTTTCTTTGTCACCACGTAGTTGTTTTATATATTGAAAAAAATGAAGGAAAAAAAAAAAAGTCCATTCCCATTTCCTCAACCTGCATCCAAACTTCCTATAATTCCTGCAGGTAAGCCTCATTAACCACTGGACTCTATGAGCTCACCTTTGACCTGCAGAGTCCTTCAAAACCCAATCAAGAGAATCACTGTTAAAAAGGTACTCATCTTCCTGGGGCATGAGCATCTCCACACACCTAATGATCTGATAGGCAGTATTATTTTCACTGACTTGTTTGGAGAGATGGCCAGGTAGGAGGCTATGAAAGGAAACTTGTGACTCATTCCATGCCCCCCAGATTCACAGCCTTCCTGTACACACAGTGCTGACCAGTCCTTTCCCTCCACTTGTTCTCCTAAGAAGTTTCAGGTCCCGGGATTCCTGCCAGCGGCAAAGACAAGATCTGAGAACAGGAAGCCCAGTCCTCCTTCCGCTTTCCAGGCTCACTGTTCCTACCTGACCTTCAGTGTCAGATCCTGCTGTCCAACCAAAGCAAGGCAGGTGGCCTTGTCCGTAAGACCCATGAGGACGACTGCTGTACCAGGATACTCACTGGCAAGGAGGTAGACGATGTCACGCTGCTAACCGCGCTGGGCTTGAGAGAGGAGGTCAATAACTTGGCCACTCCCTGGGTCCCACCACTAGAATCTCCATTTGGACCACCCGGAGGGGCCACCAGGGTCAGCTTCTGGGAAACAGGCGGTTTTTTCACTGAGGAGCCTGGGACGGGTCGGCTGGTGGGCTGTCCTGTGGAGGGAGGCTGTGTGCCAGGGAGCAGGTTCCCAGAAGGGGAGCTCTGGACTGGTGTTCCTCCAGAGGAAGAGCTACCAGAAGAAATCCCGTGTTTGGAGATAGAGCCAGCAAACGGGCTAGTCTTGTAAGATGGCCCCGAAGAGCTGGCTGAGTGCTGTTTTGCTGGATGGCTCAGGGCAGTGGAGGACGAGGCTGGGGTCTTATGAGAGCTGCTGGTAGAGGCTGGTGTGCCTCCTGAAGAGGCTGACGTGGAGGGATGGAAGCTCTGGCCTTTGGCCGCCGTCTTCACGAGCTGGAGGAGGGAACGATGACACTGTGGGGAGGAAGGCTTTGGGCCCTGGAGCTTATTGATAAATGGAGCTGGGGGAGTGAAGCTCTTCTGCTGTTGAGTGCCTGCATGAAAGACTTTGACTTGGGGGCCGGGCACAGGAGCTGCGGCTTGGGGCGCATGAGACGTCCGTGGCAAACCGTGGTGCTTTGCTTTGGACTGGTGCACTTCTGGCAGGCCCTTGCTGAGGGCAGCCTGACAGGACAGCTCTTTGTAGCCAGAACTCTCTGGTTTTTTCTCCTGAGAGGATTGCCCCAGTGCCAGAGCCTGTTCAGCCAGAAAATTGAGGGGTGACTGCAGAGAGCTAGAGGGTAGTGGGGCCGGAGGGCTGGGCTTCGGAAAATTCCTTTTTTCTTCCGTACATAAAACACCTGCAACTTTCTCTGCAAGTGCTTTCGAGGGTGCAGGCAGCGTGAACTCAGAGCTCCCACTTGCTCTGCTGTTCAGCGTAGCCAGTTCCTTGGACACAGCCTCCAATGAGGAGGCTGAATTATGGATCAAGTCTTCATCCAATGAGTCCTCTAGGCTGACAGGAGCAGGATTCGCAAGGCTGCCCGATGCTTGAGACGAGAGCTCCCTGTTTGCAGCTCCAGTGCTCTGGCCTCCTGGGTGTTCTAAAGGCAAAGCCAGGGGGCCTACAATCTGGCTTGATGGGACAGAAACCTTTTTATCAGGCTTAGCAGATGATTCCTAAAGAAAAGGAGAAATGCTGATATTTAGAAATGTCTGAAGATGCCATCACTGGCTCTTTTGTGAGGACGCAAGCGTGAGAACACAGCGAGGTCCCAAGAATCAAGCCTTCCTGTGTAGTCACAAAACAAGGAGGAAGAGTGTAGATGACAGGCCTGCGTGGACTTGAACACATCCAGCCAGCTGGGGTTGGGCTTATACAAGCATGCTCTATTGCTAACTACAATATACCCACAGGAAAACTCTTCTGTTTCTAAAAAAGTACAAGACTTGAGCAAAGAAACAATCTTCCTACTGGCATTCACATTATCTCAGAGTGCTCCTAGCTGCAATCAGAAAATGATGCATGTTACGAGAACTGCCTTGAGTTAGTTTTCTTTCCTTCCTTGGTTTTCCCTAGCACCTGTCTCCTCAGTGGGGTTCAAAAGAAAAGTTCTTTCATGGGAACGGGTACAGGATCTATCTCGACATTCCTGTACCCCAAGTGCTAATGCAGCATGTCTTAGACACTATAGGAGCTCAACAGATACCTAGGAATAAATAATTTGCATAGCTTATTCTCCTGGACAGTTCAGATATGGTTAAGGGCACTACAGAGCCTCAGGAACAGGTAAAAATTTGGTAAAATAGCAATTTCTACTATATTGAGAGGTTTCTGCAACATCTAAGATCATTTTCACAGTCTCTATTCTCCAACCACTGTATTTCTCTTCATTTCTGCCAGGTAAACGCAACAAAGCCACCTGTCTTTTCCATTAGAGCTCTAGGCCAACCTGCGCTTTGATGGAAGTGTGTACTTCCATAAAAAGATCATCATCACAATATAATACACTCACATCTGCGGAAGCTTTTCAATCCTCAAAAGGCTGTCAGGAAGACCTTCATTTAATCTCACAACAACCCTATGAACTGAACAGATGGCTACTGTTTCCTAGAACTGAGGCTGGAGGGTATTAAATGACCCAGCTCAGGTCTCTGCCCTCCCAACATCCAGGCCCCTCTGGTGGGCCAGCCTGCCTCTTGGTACAACTTCAAGAATACCATCCTACAGAGCTGTCCCCCAGACCAGCAAAGCTCAATGGGCTGCCTTGGTCACTCAAGAGGTTGTTCATCAGCATGACTGGAGAGAAAAGAAAATAGATGGCACACGACCTAAGCAGGCTGACTCACCTTCGCCTTGATTTTGGGAGGGGCCATTACTTTCTTCTTGGCCCTGTTTGAGGGAATGAACACAGAAAAGGTTTAGAGGCATCCACCAAAAACATTAAAATGACAGTAGTCCTAAGAAGTGAAAACACTGAGATACTCACAGGATTGATGTCAGATGCCCATGGCCTCGTCTGCTCTCCTTAAACAGAGTCCTGAAACAGAGAACACTGGGAAGTTTGTGTAAGGTCCCTGAAAGCAGAGACGCTGCTTCCTACCATCCCTGGTACTCAGGACCTATTACTCATTAAATGTCAGAGGACTAGTGACTTTACTACTGGAGAGGATCTAAAGTGGCTATACTGGCCACCTGAAAACCAAGAGTCTAGGACTGACAAAAGCTATGGCTCTGGCCCCAAATTTCTCATAGTCATTTTTCCTCTAAAGGCAGGAGTGCTTTTTTTATGCCTATTCTCATCTCTTCCAAGAGTAAAATGTGGAGTACCCATAACATGTGTCTTTCTAGAGAAACTAAACAAAAATTTCTTTATGCCCTCTTTACGTACCTTCAGGAGTCCAATCTATAGGGAGAGAAGAGCAATTTCATTTACAGAAGAGACACTGACTGAGACAAGAAAAATCTCCATAATTTGTCCAACCCACAGAAAAATCAGGCCCAATCAAGGACCCTAGCTCCAAGAAGAGGATTCTGGGAAGATGGCCAAGCAAGAAGCATCAGAATTAATCCTCGCCCCAGCTAGACAACAATTGCACTGGTAGAATCTTTCTGATATAACTGTGTTGGAATACTAGAGTCTGTTCAAAGCTTGTAACTTCCAGAAGACTTAGTTGGGTAAATTATGTGTTACATTCAGTCAATTGCAGCTCTTAGCAGAATAGCAACTACCCATCCCCTAACCCCATGGAAGGCAGCTGTGCACCTGTTTCCAGAGCACTTGCACATAGCTTCCAGGAACTAGGATAGGCAAAAAGGACCCTGTCCTTCAAATATCAAGAAACTGCGCTCTAATTGTTAATTGTTGCTTCTAAAAACAGAGGTGTAGACAAAGAGGCAGGCAGCCATTGTTGTTCCTCTTCCCCCACTGTTACAAACCCTTGTCCCTCTGGTTAAAGTGATTTCTAAGAGATTTAAAAGGCCAGATACCTTTTTTTAACCTCCTTCATTTTTCAATTTTCCCTTTTGAGAGCCAGACATTAAAGACTAAGACATTCAGAACAACTGCATACATGAGTCAAATTAGAAAGTGACTATGTATGTCCTAGAAAAGACTCATAAAAGATCTAAGTAAACATTAAGTTTATGCCTCAGGCTGATCCTCAGCACAGAGCCAGCCTAAAACCATCCTAAAAAAAAATGTAACAAAAACAGAAAACCCTGGGTAAGTGGTAGGATGTAATTTCCAGAGTTACCAATTAGATTTAAATGTTCAATTAAAAAAATCACAAAGCACATGAAGAAACAGGAAAGTATGGCCCACTCAAAGAAAAAAAAAATTAACAAAAACCAACCCTGAAAAAGACTAAATAGCATATATATTAGATAAACACTTTAATCATCTATCTTAAAGATGCTCAAAGAACTTAAGGAAGATGTGGAGAAAATCAAGAAAATGATGTGTGAACAAAATGAAAATATTGATAAAGAGAAAACCTAAAAGAACCCCCCCCACCAAAAAAAAAATTCTGGAGCTGAATACAAGAACTGAAATGAAAAATTCACTAGAGGGTTTTAAAGGCAGATCTGAGCAGGCAGAAAAAAGAATCAGTGAACTAGAAGATAGGACAATGGAAATTAGCCCGTCTGAGAAAGAGAAAAAGACTGAAGAAAAGCAAACAGAGCCTAAGGGACCTGTGGACACCACTGAGATCTATGTCGCCCCCCCTCCCGCTGGGCCACACAGCAGGAGGTGAGTGGTGGGTGAGCAAGGGAAGCTTCATCTGTATTTGCAGCTGCTCAGCTGCCTTAGCTCCCCATCAGATCATCAGGCCTTAGATTCTCATAGGAGTGCCAGTCCCTGGTGCCAAAAAGGTTGAGGACCGCTGTACTATATGCCATGGAAGTCCCAGAAGGAGGAGAGAGAAAGGGGCAGAAAGAATAGTAGAAAAATTAATATCTGAAAACCTCTCAAATGTGATGAAAGACATGAACATAAACATCCAAGAAGCTCTAAAAACTCCAAGCAAGATAAAAAAGAAACCCACACCAAAACACATTATAATCAAACTTCTGAAATCCAGAGAAAAAGAGATCTTAAAAGTATCAAGAAAGAAGCAAATTGTCACATACAAAGGCTTGTCAATAAAATTATTCACAGATTTCTCATCAGAAACTTTGGAGACCAGAAGACAGTGGGTTGATATACTCTAAATACTAAAAGAATATACCATCAACCGAGAATCCTATATCCAACAAAACTGTCAAGAGTGAGGGAGAAATGAAGACATTCCAGACAGATTAAAGCTGAAAGAGTTCATGACCAAAAATCCTGCCCTGCAAGAAACATGCCTATTTGACAGTAACTCAAAGCATATGGAGAAATAAAGGTTTCAAAAAGGTAAATCCATGAGCTAAAAAAGCTAATATCATAATAACAGTTTGTAACTGCACATTTATTTTCTACATGATTTAATAAGAGACTAATACGTTTAAAAAAACACAATTAGTGTAAAAGCTATTATTACTGTAACTTGGTTTGCAACTCCAAATATTGTTTTCTATATAATTTAAGAGACTAATATATATATACGTTTTAAATTCAGTTTAGGTTTTGGGTCACACAATCTGTAAAACGTGTAATTTTGTGACATCATCAACCAAAATAGGTATGGATGGAGCTGTAAGGAAGTAGAGTTTTTGTATAATATTGAACTTACAGAAGTAAGCCCCTCCTTCTCAATAATTATTTTAAATGTAAATGGATTCAATTCTCTAATTAAAAGACAAAGATTGGCAGAATGGATAAAAGAACACGTGATCAAACTATATGCTGTCTACAAGAGACTCACCTGAGATACAAAGACAAAAACAGATTGAAAGTGAAAGGATGGAATGCAAATAGTAACCAAAAGAGACCAGGGGTGGCTATGCTAATATCAAAAGACTTTAAATCAAGAAAGATTACAAGAGAAAAAAAAAAGAGCATTATATATTAATAAAATATACTTTATTAATTATTGTTAATAAAATAACAGCAAGAAAATACAATTATAAGTATTCATGCACCTGAGAAGCCACAAAAATATATGAAGCAAAAACTGACAGAATTGAAGGGACAAACAGATAATTCTACAATAGTTGGAGACTTCAATACCCCTCTCACAAAAACTGATAGAATCAAAAAGAAGATAAAGAAACGAAGGACAATGCAATAAACCATCTAGTTCTAAGAGCATATAGAGAACACTCTATCTAACAATATACAGTCTTCTCAAGTGCACATGGGATGTTTTCCAAGATAAACCATATGTTAGACCACAAATTAAATCTTAATAGATTTTAAAAGATAGGTAACATATAAAGTATCTTCTCTGACCACAGCACGATAAAGTTAGAAATAAGTAACAAAAGGAAAACTGGAAAATTAACTAAATTGTGAAAATTAAATGACACACTTTTAAACAATCAACGGATCAAAGAAGAAATTACAAAGGAAACTAGAAAATAGTTAAAAGAAGAATAAAAATAAAAGCATAACATATCAAAACTTATGGAACATAGTAAAAGCAGTGTTAAGTGGAAATTTATAGCTAAAAATGCTTACATTAAAAACAAAGATATCGAGGACTTGCAGTCAAGATGGTGGAGTGGGTAAACTAAAAAAAAATCCCATTTAGAATTGCGAAAAAGAATAAAATACTTAGGAATAAATTTAACAAAGGAGGTAAAAGACATGTACTCGAAAAACTTTAGATATTGACAAAAGAAACTGAAGATGCAAATAAATTGAGGATATACTGTGCTCTTGGATAATAAGAATTACCATCGTTAAAATGTCCGTATTAGACAAGGCTACCTACAGATTAAATGCAATCCCTATCAAAATACCAAAGGCATTTTTCACAGAACTAGAATACCAAAATTTATATGGAACTACAAAAGACACCAAATAGCTAAACAATCTTGAGAAAGAAGAAAGTTAGAAGCATCACCATGCCAGATATCAAACTATACAAGGCTATAGTAATCAAAACGGTATGGTATTGGCATAAAAACAGATACACAGATAAATGGAACAGACTAGAGAGCCTAGAAATAAACTTAAGTTTATATAGTCAATTAATCTATAACAAAGGAGGCAACAATGGGGTAAAGACAGTTTCTTCAATAAATGGTGTTGGGTAAACTGGACAGATACATGCAAAAAAATGAAACTAGACCACTTTCTTACACCACATATAAGAATAAACTCAGAATGAATTAAAGACTTAAATGTAAGCCCCCAAACCATAAAACTTCTAGAAGAAAACATAAGCAGTAATCTCTATGACACTATTAGTAATATTTTTGGAGGTCTCCTCAGATAAGAAAAATGAAAGAAAAATAGATATCCAAAATATATAAAGAACTCATGTAACTTAACACCAAAAACACCAATCAATTAAAAAATGTGCAGAGGACCTGAACAGACATTTCTCCCAAGATGACATACATATGGCCAACAGACATATGAAAATGTCTAATTACTATGTTGTACACCCAAAACTAATATAATAGTGTATGGTAACTGTAATTGAAAATTTTAAAAATTAAAAAAGACTTTTAAACTTATAAACAACCTAACTTTATAATATAAAGAATTAAATATAACAGAAGAAAGGAAATAATAGATTAGAGCAGAGATAAACAAAATAAAGAATGAACAACAAAGAAAATCTATGAAACTAAAAGTTGGTTCTTCAAAAAGATCAAGAAAATTGACAAACTTTTAGCTAGATTGACTAAGGAAAAAAGAGGGAAGACTCAAATTACAAAAATCAGAAAAAGTGGAGACATTACTATAGAAATAAAAAGAATTATAAGAGAGTACTCTGCCAAGAAACTGGATAACCTACATGAAATGGACAAATTCCTAAAAACAAAAAAATCTACCAAAACTAAATCATGAAATAGAAAATCTGAATAGACTGTAACTAGTAAAAAGACTAAGTCAGTAATCGAAAATCTTCCAACAATGAAAAGCCCTGGACCTGATGGCTTCACTGGTGAATTCTACCAAATATTTAAAGAACTAATACCAACCCTCTTCAAACTGTTCAAAAAAAAAAACTGAAGGAACACTTCTAAACTCATTCTATGAGGCCAGCATAATCCTGACACCAAAACCATAAAAATACATCACAAGAAAACTACAGACCAATATCCCTAATGAACGCTGATGCAAAAATCAACAAAATTCTAGCAAAAAGAATTCAACAGCACATTTAAAAGATTATACACCATAACTAAATGAGATTTATTCCTAGAATGCAAGGATGGTTCAACGTACAAAAATTGATCAATGTAAAATGCCACATCAACAGAATGAAGGAAAAAACCCACACGGATCAGCTCAATTAATGTGGAAAAAACATCGGACAAAATTCAATACCTTTTCATGATAAACACACTCAACAAACTAGGAATAAAAGGAAACTGCCTTCACAAAATAAAAATCACACGTGAAAAATCCATAGTGAACATCATACTCAATGGTGGAAGGCTGGAAGTCTTTCTTCTGATATTAAGAACAAGGGAAGAATGCCTATGTTCACCACTTCTATTCAACATAGTACTGGAAGTTCTAGTCAGAGCAATTAGGCAAAAAAAAAAAAGAAAAAAAAAAAAGGAAAAAAAAGTCATCCAAACTGGAAAAGAAGTAAAATGATTTCTGCTTGTAGATGTTATGATCTTATAAGTAGAAAACTCTAAAGATCCCCCACCACAAAAATTTTAGACTAATAATTCATCAAAGTAACAGGACACAAAGTCAACACTCAAAAATCAGTTGCATTTACATACATGAATAACCATCCACAACAGCATAAAAAAAATTAGGAATGAACATCACCAAGGACATGAAAGATATCCAGTGATAACTATAGAACACAGCTGAAAGAAATTAAAGCAACATAAATAAATGAAAACACATGCTATGTTCATGGATCAGAAGACTTAATATTATTAAACTGTCAATATTATCTAAAGCAATCTATGATCTATGGATTCCCCATCAAAATCCCAATGGCTTTTTTTTTTTTTCAGAAACAGAAAATCCAACCTAAAATTCATATGGACTCTCAGGGGACCCTGAATCAAAAAAAAAAAAAAAAAAAAAATAAGAACAAAGCTGGAAGACACATTTCTTGGTTTCAAAACTTACCACAAAGGTATAGTAATCAAAATAGTGGGTGCTGGCATGAAGACAGATATATAGACCAATGGAATAGAATAGACAGCCCAGAAATAAACCCTCCCATATATGGTCGAGTGATTTTTATAAGGGTGACAAGACCATTCAATGGGGAAAGAATAGTCTTTTCAAGAAATGATGCTGGGAAAACTGGATATCTACAGGTGAAAGAAAGTTGGACCATTACTTACATACAAAATATATAAAAATTAACAAAATGGACCAAGGACCTTAATGTAAGACCTAAAACAATAAAACTTCAAAGAAAGCATAGGATAAAAGCTTCATGACACTGGATGTGGCAATGATTTCTTGAATTTGACACCAAAGGCGCAGGCAACAAAATACACATTACGCTTCATGAATATTTAAAGTTTTTGTGCAACAAAAGACACTATCCAGAGAGTACAAAAGCAACCCACAGAATTGGAGAAAATATCTGGAAAATACATATCTGATAATGGATTAATATTCAAAATATACAGAAAACTCCTAAAACTCAACAACAAAAAATACAAGCAAATCAATTCAAAAATGGGCAAAGGACTTGGATACTTCTTCAAAGATATTATACGAATGGCCAATAAATACATGAAAAGATGCTCAAAATCACTAATCATTAGGGACATGCAAATCAAAACTACAATGAGATACCACCTCACACCCATTAGGATGGCTACCATCAAAAACTAAAAATAATAAGTGTTGACAAGGATGTGAAGAAACTGGAACCCTGTGCACTGCTGGCGGAAATGTAAAATAACAGCTACTGTGGAAAAAATCCTCAAAAAAATTAAACGGAGTTAACATATGATCCAGCAATTCCACTTCTGGGTATATACCCAAAAAAACTGAAAGCAGCGTCTCAAAATATTTGTACACCAATATTCATAGCATCATTATTCACAACAGCTAAAATGTGAAAGCAACTAAGTATCCATTGACAAGTGAATAGATAAGCAAAATGCGATATATATACATACAATGGAATATTATTCAGCCTTAAGGAAAGAAATTCTGTAATATGCTACAGCAAGGATGAATCTTGAGGATACGATGCTAAATGAAGTCAGTCAGTCACAAAAAGACAAATATTTTGACTCTACTTCTATGAGGAACTTAAGAGTACTCCAATTCAGAGAAAGCAGAATGGTGCTTGCCAGGGTCTTGGGGGAGATGGAAACGTGAAGTTCCTATTTAATGGGTACAGAGTTTCAGTTTCACAAGATGAGAAGATTTATGGGGATGGATGGTGGTGACAGCTCACAACAATGTGAATGTACATAAGACCCCTGAACTGTGCACTTAAAAATGGTTAAAACCATAAATTTTATGTTAAGTACATATTACCACAATAATTTTTTTTTTTAAATACTAGCTCCAGCTATCTTTCTCTGTGTATTACGGATGTAGTCCATTCACGGGACGCTAACATAAAGTAGCCTATGAGAAAAGTCTGGCACTTAGCTCCAATAAGTAGTTGGCCCTGCTACTTGCAAATGAGACTTCTGTTCAGAACATTAAGATGTTCCCAAGATTAATCTGTTTCTCAGCTTCTAGTAGGAGCCATTATCTCAAAACAGAAAAGGGCGATTGAGATCAGAACTGCATGCAGCCAACTATGAATTAAGTGGGACAAAGAATGACGAAGACGAAACCCCACAGACAATTTCCCTCTTGTAAGGAAAACTAAGAAGACCCCTTCCTAGAGACTACTATGTCCCCTCCAATTCCTCAGGTGAGATCAGAGTTGAGTCAACCAGACATCGATTCCCTGAGAGAAGGGCCCATTTGCCTGGCACAAAAGAAGCACTCGAATGTATCTTTACCACAAGAATGCTCCACCTCATTGTCACACTGAGCATAATGGCTGGTCTGGCCCTCACCTGGCCTGCATCCAGCCTTTGGGCCAGAGAGGTCTGACCTCAGCATCAAGAAACGTCTTCACGTAGTCCTCCCAGGAATGGACCTTGTTGTTCTTCTCTAGATCAAAGTTCTCCAGTTTCATCTTGACCACGTGGCAGAGCAGCTCCCTGGGGAGTAAGCAGAAGCCAGAAACTTCAAACTACCCCAAATGCTTCTTCAAGGTTTTAATCATATGCTTTCAGCAGCCCTGATTAAAGTAAATGATTCTAACCTTCATTAGAAATACGGGAACATGCTCAGACACTGGCCCCACAAACCCTCCAATGACGCAAGGTCCCAGTTTGGGCACACCTGATTTCATCATTCCACTGGAATTTCTTCCGGGGTCCCATTATCCTCCTGCCCCCCTTTTCTTCATCTTCTTCCTCATCAGAGCAAATCCGTTCTCTCTGCTCCTTGTCTTTCTCCTCTTCCAGCATCCTACCAGGTAAAGAGAATTAAATGGGACCCTAAGGTCACCAAAGAAGAATTGCTTCCTCCTGCCCACCACCTTTCCCTGACCCCTACTCCCAGGACTTCTAAGATAAGAAGGTGGGAATGCTGATGAAAATGATGGGACGCACTTACTTTGCGACCTTGGCTTGTGTGTGTGCCTGGCATTCATCCTGGTACTTGGCCATCTGCTCTGGCATTGCCCTGCCAATGGCTTCCTTAAGCTTCTGGAGAGGCTCCTTCAGACGCCCCCCCTGCAGAGAGCAGGACATATCATAAGTCTGTTTTATGCATCTCTTCTTATACTGAGGACACACTACAGGAATAACCACAGAAAAAGTGCAGCAGCAGATGTGGCATCTGTGGACTCAGTCACCCCTCCACTGGGCCCCAAAGCCAAGAGGCTCCTCTGCAGAGTCACCCACCTGTTCATAGAGGTGAAGTTTTCGAGCACGTTTGACCAGGGTGTCCTTGCTGCAGGGCAGGAATGAAGCAAGATAGGCATATACGCCAGAACGAATCTGGCTACTTAGCTCCCGAGTTTGCACCTCTATGCTGAAGAACAGAACAGAATTATCAATGAGCTGCAGCTCACGGCATCTCCTCTTGTCATAAGGTACCCTACCATGGACAGGACAGCTAGGAGCCAAGAGCAGGTCAAACCTATTTCATCAGTCACACAATGTAACCGAGTGGCCAGTGCAACAAATCCCCAACAGTCACCAAACAGAATTCCCAAACCTGAAGAACTTGGCGAGGTGAAGCGGGTTAAGGCTCTCAGGTCAAAGACAAGACCAAGTCTAAGGTTTTCAAGAGAACAGAGCCCAGAGAACAAGCTCTGAAGTACTAAATTTCATAAACAAAGAAAACATAAAAGCTTTCAAACGGGAAAGTAATTGAGTTACTTGAGGTCAACAGGAAATACTTTCCAGCAGTATTTCCTTATTTTTTCAGTTCCCAGTTCTATCCCTGATCAGGAAATCAGGGAAATCCTCATCCCTCCAGTGTCCCTATCTAGATAAGCAGAATTTTTGAGCTCTCTGTGCGTGGCGTGCTCCAGCAGGACACAAAGCTCTCATCTGACCCTCACCTGCTTTCTACAGCCCAGGCTTCATGACCCAAATGCCCAATCCCAATCTTGGCCAGGCAGGGTCCATTGCTAGAATATTACGAAGTCTTGACAACTGTTCTCACATATGCAAATCCCTCAGCTGTTGAGCAACAAGCTTCCTCTGCTACATAATGCAACTAGGAGAGAAGCTGGCAAAGCTGGAGGGCCAGATACAAAGAATCTGGTTTGAATTTATATGTGTGAGGTTGATTCTTTTTCTGTTTTTTTTTTTTTTTTTTTTTAAATCCAATTCATACATTGTGGCATATCAGAGGTTCGGGCAATTGGGAGAAGTGTAAAGGCATGATGCACATTAGCCCTGGGAGCAGAAGTGAGAGTAAGAAGAGAATGACCAGGTACACTGAGGGGCATCCAGGAGATCAGGGCCCCTGGCTGTACCAAGTCATCTATGGCAGGCAACATCTCTCTCATCTCATCTCATACTTGCCGCAAAATCATCTTCCAACAGGCCATGACTATACAAAGTGTTCTAATAATACCTGCTGCCTAAGATTAGTAAGGTCTATCATTTCCTAGGGACAAATATTTGGTGTCCCATCCTCCCTTCTTTAAAAAGAACAACAATAAAACAAAAACCAGTTTTTAAAACGATCTCACTGGCGGTCACCTTCATGTAGTTCAATCATACTCCCGTTTCCCATGGCCTGCTCAATTCAGGCATGGTAACAGATACAAAAAATAAAACAAAACAAAAGATACTCACTCTAAGAGGATGCCATTAATATCCTGGGTGAAGAACTTCTGTCTGCTCTCTCCTTCAGCAGCTCTGGCAGCCTGGTTCATAGCAGACAGTAACATCCATTAGTACACTTTCTCCACACAGTACTCACACTCACCCACAGGCACAAGAGGAGCAGTCGACCTTACAGAACACCTGTCAATAAAATCCTCACCAAGCCCTTCCCTACTCAGCCTTAATCTTGGATTAAGTTCACCTATGATCACTATATGCTCCAGCGCTTTTCAAATGCTGCTGAAGCATTTATGGACTGTCCGTACTTTCCAGGACTTGAAAATACAGTCACATAAAAGAAAATTACAGTAAAAGAATCAAGATGTATTTGATTCAGCCAGCTAGCTAACTGGTGCCCGGCACTCCACCATCTAAACTGAGAGTTGAAATTTCCATATATCTACAGTACAAAGACAGTCAAGAACTTTAACAAACCTGCAAGATTTGAAGTCCTTTAACTACCAAAATAATAATAATAACGTGCCGCTTTAGCAGTTAAGGACATTATAATTCTTTGAAAATTCATAATCTACTTATGGTATACCACAATCTCCATTACCGAGACCACTAGAATGACTAACATACTTTACTACCTATTAAACCAAAATTATTAACAGGTTACTATACAGTGTTTCTTCCTATGAGAACACAGTTAACACCTGGATGGCAAGCTTAGAAACCCTCAAAGCAAGCATGGCAGACAGCAAAGGCATTGAGTTAGGAAAGCAAACTGTGCCCAAGTCTGAACCAGTGGTTCTTATACCTGGCCACACACTGGAATCACCTGACAGCTCTACCTGCCCTGGACCAATCACATCACAATCTCTGGGAACCAGGCCCATGAATCTGTATTCTTTAAAAGAGGCTCAAGCATCGGTACCTTTTAAAAATAACTCTAGTGACTCTTATGTAAAGAGAGGATATAAACCCAAGAATTGCTAGTCCAAAGGCTTTAGGCAAAGTAAAATCTCAGGCTTGATGTATAATGAAGATAGCAAACAAAGGCAGTAAGGTGATTGGCTAAAACAAAATGATTAATCCTGATCACACCTCCAGAAACAGCAGGCACTGATAACCACTCTCCACTTTCATCTCGCCCCACTTGCCTTCCTCGCTGGGTCCTCTTCCTCTCTCTGACTACTCCATCTGTCTCCTTCACTAGCTCAACGACAGATGGACCTCCAAGGTTCTATCTAGAACCCACTTCTCACCATAACGTCTTCCCTCCTCACAGTTTCAAAATAACACAAATGCATGTAGGTCTCTCAAATCTAAACCTCTATCCCTAAGCCCCTTTTTCTAAGCTCTAAGTCAGAATTTCTAATTACTTCTAAGTATGTTCCAATTATTTCTATGAATGGATGACCTTCTGGTATGCAAACTCAACTTGCCCAAAACCAAATGCACTAGATTCTGCTCTTCCTCTTGTGTTTCCCACTTTAATTAACAGCATTATAATCCCTCTTAAATCCTTCCACTCTGTTCTTCAGAACCCTTCAGTAACTCTTTCCAAGCCTAGAATCCAACCCAAAATCCATCACATGACATTGAGAGTCCTCCAGGATCTGGCCCCAGCTGTCCACTCCAGCTCCCAACTCCTACCATATACCAAGGGGTCCCCACCATCCAACAACTCACCTATCCTCAGCTCTGTGTCCTGGCCTGCTAACAGGCTATCTCTCCCATGAGGCTAAGCCTGTTGCCTCTAGTCTGAGTCCTATGTACCCCAAGAGAGCTGCTCTTTTATCAGCTTAAGTCTGACTGTCCATTTGACCAGCTACTTGGCCATCCAAACATCACAGGGCTTATTTCATTCTGCTTTGTCCTACAGTCAGTTGTTACATGTCTACTGATGCATTTATATAACAAGCTCATGGAGAACAAGAACTGAATCTTATTCATTAATATTTCCCACAGCTGCCTATCACATAATAGATGCTTAGCAAATGCTCACTGAGTGGACGGACGGATGAACAAACGCAGATACCACTGAAAGAATGCAAACTAGAGAAAGAAAAGCTTAGTACTGAACAAATATAACTTGCAGAGGATATGCAAAACTCAAGCTTCTGTAAGATCCCATAGCTAGAGGACAGAAGAGACGCCTGAGATGAAAGGGGGTAACACGGATAGATGAAAATGGAAAAAAGAAATGGCGTGACTTTTAACACATTCATCTACCAACTTCTTATACTTTTAGAAGGACTTGGAATTCTAACTGGACACTTTTAATGTACTGGAATTACAATTTTAGTTTTAAAGAAAATAAAGCTGAGTTACTCTTTCGTTTAAGCTTATACACTACTAGTTATAAAATCCAGAAGTATCTTCCTAGTAATTCAATCTAATTACTTTAACATGTATTTCAAATGCCTGTGTGTCAGACCCATCAATGGCTTAGGTTTCCAATTAAATTTTATTTTTAGATACCAGCCATTTCTCCAAGATTTCAAAACCTTTCTAGCTATATATGTTTTGTTTTTTTAGTTTTCTTTTTCCCTGATGCCTTCTGGATTGTGTAGACAATATCTCTGAAGATCTGGTTTTACACTAAAGATAAGTGCTGCATTTTAAAATAAAAGAATAACTGGATATATATCTGATAGTCTTCCAGAAATAAGTGAGGTCCCTCAACCTTAGAAAGGGACACCCTTGCCCAAGGAGTTGAATAAACTGATCAATCTGAGATTAACTAGGAAGTTAAACCAAACAGCACGATCATACTGATTTACAACAGTTCCAACAGCCTTTTAACGAGCTGTTTTATTACATGAAAAGCCACTTGCTGCCCTTCAGTGCCTAGTTCAGAACCTTATGTACTATACCTGTTTAGTATATGCTAAACAAAAGGAAATCTGGCATGATTTTTTTTTAAAAGATCAAACATGTTAGTTTCTAACCTTTCCTTGGATCCACGTCTCCCTAGATTTGCGATGTGGGGGTTCTAATGCTGTAGGTCAGCAAGCGGTGAGCAGGTAGAGCAGCAAGGGGTGAGTGACATGGGGTCTCTGTTTCCTTTCTATTCTTAGTAGTGTTCCCATTTTATGCTTCAATGATGAGGCTCAAAACAGACCTGGATCATCTGTATGGACCAGGCTGCGTAGCTGCCAAAGTACAAGACAGTAACCTAAGGGGGCGACACACCTGAGCTTTTCAACAACCAAAAGACACACTCAACACATATTAAGACAGGGTAAGGCCACTGAATCAAATCACTGGATTCTCCCAAGACCCATAAATATGTACAGTACAAGGGAGTAGGAAATGAAAAATGGGCTGGCGTGAGAACAGTAAACATTACTTGGGCATTCACCAACGTCGCCCTCTTGGAGTACCTCTTTAACATATGTCTCCAAATATATTTTTAAAAAATTTAAGTATCACATCTAACTAGTTAGAAGATAAATCCAGTTTTTACTTCCCACAGCAAAAAAAATTTTCCCTAAGGGATAGATACACATCAGATTAGAATCTGCTATGTACTGTGGAAGACTGCAAACAAGACCACAGATTGCTCCCCTACCAGCACATGCATTCCCAGAGGGAGTGGTGGCCTCTAGTTCGCCACCCCTCCAATCTGGTGTGCACTTGTGACTCGCTTTACAATAGTGTGGCAGATGTGATGTGGTACATACAACTTCTACACCCACACCCTCTTGAAATGCTCTGAGACTGCCATGCCCTGAAAAAGCCCAGGATGAAAGACCAGCACTATCCCAGAGCCCAGCCATTTTGCCAGCTGAATGCAGCCACAAGAGAGTACCCAGGTGGGACAAGAGGAACTGCCCAGCCAACACACGGTCAGGAGAAATGGACTGTTTTTTGAAGTTACTAACTTCTGCAGTTTTTTTTAGATAACAATAGAAACTGATACATGTATAATCTAGGGCCAAGATTTAAAATCTAAACAAATTATTATAAAAATAAAGGAAATAAGAGGGAAACAAGGAAAATAAGGGGAGTGGAAAACTGAGACACATAACACTACTAATGTTATAATTATGAACATCAAGTTCAATTTAAATTTTGAAAATGCAATGTCCAGTTCAAGATCTAGGACAGGACTCCTTATTAAGGATCCAAATATCCATGTATGGCTTTTGAAATTATGTGCAACTTTTGGGTACACAGGCATTTTTTTCCCTGAGAGTATCTTTCCCAGCAAATTCTCAGGAGGGTCTGAGTTCTAGGGCACTCATGCACATGTACAGGAGGCTCCAAATGGCCCAAGCACATGGTCCTGGTGGGATCCTGAAGAGTGACATTAAGTAACTGTAAAATCAGCTTTCTTTTTCATGCAACCATTAAAAGTAATAAAGGCTTTATAATATTTATTAAGAAAGCAGAAAACAATTGTTCATAACCATAATTACACGTGCATAAAGACATATACGCAGAGGCTAGAAAAGAATATGTAAATTAAAAATAGTTTTCAAAATGTTAGGATGATGGGTAATTCCCACTTTCCACCCCATTTCTCAAAGATTCTTAATGCTATTACAGAAGAGCCAAGGGATGCCTAAAGTGTCAACTTCACATTTGAAAATTTTATTTTCAAGTCAATACATCAATCTCGCCTGGTCATCACAGCTCCATCAAGACTCAAGCCTATCTCGTCTGAGATCCTGAATCCTATTCTTCCTTGTGCCCAAGAGATAACCACGACCAGGCAACCACTGAGGAAGGATAGCTTGCTCACAGTGTCCATCCAGTGCACTCCAGAAAGATAGGCTTTCTTGAATCATCAATCTCTTTCATGTCATGCCGTTTTGTTTCCACTAAGTTTGTCCATCTTTCCCAAGGAAGAGAAGTAATGAGTGTAAGTTACTAGACTAGAACACAACCTGTGATGGGACATATCCAAGGATAGTTTTGACTTTTCTCTAAAAAACAACTGTCTACTGCCACATATACCTTACCCAACTTATTTAACAAGACTTTCAGAAGCTATAAAACAATTTGATTACAAACTGGAATATTGAAATGAACAAGGAGTATTTTTTTAACACAAATTCTGAGAGCAAATATAGGACAGTATGCTCGAACGTGTGAAGTCCAAATTCAACTACTTCCACCTTAACATCCTATTAATATGTACTCTGAATCCCTGACATGGTACAATTCATTTAAATTGTTACATTCAAATAGAATACTTATGTCCAATACCGCACACACATCCTAACGAGGTTGAACTAGAGGTCTGAGTACGTCGTTTGATTTACTTTGTATACTGTGTTCAAGTATTTCCTGGAAATGAGAAAATCATTTGTAGTAGTGATTAACATTTACCCCGCCCAAAACACAATGAATATTATACATAACGGTGATTCTGGAATGCTATGAAAATCACTTGTTTAAAACTTAACAGCTATAGAGTATAAATGCCACTGAAGCTGCCTGACAAGCCATGATGCCCAAGGTGAAAAATTATTTTAACTAAAGGGTAAACATCATCATGACGGACAATCCATTGCTAGGTAGGAATACCTTACTGAATTGATAGTTCTTAGTGTTCCAGGGATCAATTCCCAGTCACCAAGGGAAAACAGCAATGGCTGCTCTATTCTGATGGCTGTCACTATTTTTAATGAGGCATGGACAGCATTTAAGGTGCAGCTCCTTTTTAATTACCACAGTTTAGGTATTCATGTGATCAGTACCTAACAATGATGACATACAAGTCCAGGGAACAACTGCTACCCAGTGGCAATTAAGCATGTATTCTACATGTAACACATGTCTGTGAACTTGTGGATTTCCAAAACCTTAAACAGATTACTAAAAAGATGAATCGCTGCCTGCTGCAAACCTTAGGGTCAGTTTATCAAAAAAAAAAAAAAAAAAAAAAAAGCAAAGATACTGTGGGAAAGGGACAGGCAGAAAAGAAAATTTCCCCAAAAGAATGTAAATTTTCTATAACTGAAGGAACCATGAAAGGCCTAAAAATGGTGTCTGATGGGCAGAGCTTATATGGTTTCCTCCTCGAGATGAGAAGAGAGCTTGGAAAAGCTTACACTGAAACTGCCAACTCACTGAGGGTTGCTCTGGGCAGTGAGCTTCATGCAGTGCAGAACCAGCATCAATCCACCCAAACTGCTTCCAGGAAAGCCCAGCCACTGTGTCACCATACCTGAGTCAGCTCCTTAACGCGCTTCTCCAGGGGTGCAGGGAGGCCTTCAGGGAGGGAAGGGGGTTGCCTGAATTCCGAGTCCAGTCCCACCCCAAGGGAGTCGCTTTCATCATCCATATCACGGAAGGGGCTTCCTTCTGGAGACTCACTGAGCAGCTGCTCCAAGTCCAAATCTGTCAGTGAGTCCATGGCAGTGGCCACCTGGAGCAAGTCATTGTCAGAAGTGGAGCCGAAGAGTGAGAACAAGGGGTCAGAGGTGCCCTCTAATTCCCGTAGGCCCTGAGCTTCTGCTGATGAGACTGGTACAGGCTTATGCTCTTCGTCCCTTTTTCTTTGAGCCTCTTTCTCCTTCTGAAATTTCTTTAGCATCTCTTTAACACTCAAAGTCCCAGAATATTTCTTTTTTTTCTTCTCTTTACTGGCATTGAGAGCTGTGAAGCTGCAGGTGAGAGGGAAACTGGTTACTAAGGCTACAGTACACTGCAAAAGGGAAATTCACAGAGGGACTTCACCCCTGCTCCCAGCGTAATGGTCTCCAGGAATCTCAGTCACAAGTCCACCCTGTTATTCCTCCTCCCTCCTCTTGGCACATGGAGCTCCTTCTTGCTGGGACAAAGCTTAAGATTTAATACAGGTTAGCAAAACAGTGTCACAAAGTGCTAAATATCCGATGCGTTTTTAACAACCACTGCTAGGCTGAAATAAAAGGCTGGAAAAGTGGGGGGGGGGGGGAGACAAGAAATATATTTAAAGGGAGAAAGCAGGAACAGCAGAGAGCAGCAGCAACTTGAAGGGCAGCTGGAGTGAGACTGAGTGAGGCGAAGAAAGCAGGACCAGAGAAGATAAAGGGAAATGGCAGAGACAGAGGAGAACTGGGGCAGAGGAGGGGTGCCCAAGAGAACAAGAGACAGCAGCAATCACACAGTGACGGAAATAGCTGCCAACGCTGACAGTGGGACAGAGAGAACTCTGGATGTCTGACACACAGAGATGTGAGAGCACTGACTATGCCCACAATGGCACTGAGGAAGGCATGAGGGGGAACAGAAGGCCAGGCCCTGCTGCCTCTTCTGAAGCTGTGAGGAGGAGGGCGAGTCAGCTCCCAGGTGTCCTGCCCTAACAGTTCAAATTTTATCCTAGGAAAGAAGCTGCTGCCTCTCACCCGGCTTTGGAAAACTTGGATTTTTTCGATTTCTTCTCCTTGTCATAAGTGTCATCTTTTTTCTTCTTCTTTATCTTCTCACCACCTTCCTTCAACTTCCGCTTCTGAGAATTAAAGACAAGGCAGAGTTACACAGCTCCCTCACTCAGGGAGCAAGTGCATGGCACAGGACTGGCCTTGCTCCGCCCGGGGCACATCCTGAGAGCTGTCCTATTTCCTTCATGAACAAAAGCTTTAGAGCGGTCCCTGGACCGCAGACCTGTGGCAGGTCAATATAACATTCCCACTGACAGTGTCTCCTGAAAGCACCCGGGGCTGAGACAACAGAGACCATTGTGCAGCCAGAAACCTTTCTAGTTTGAAATGAGCTGTATGTGGGTCCTGCCTCCTGTTTTAAACACACAGGCAGTGGTAGACAGATTTCAAAATAAACTTCTCCTAAGGCTAACTTGTTTTCATTTGAAGTGACAGCCCTGGGAACTGAAGTCCTCTACATGTCTGCAGAAGAGACACAGCAAGGCTGGTGCAAACTCCCCTCACTTCACACTCTTCACTGCCCTTGTCCCCGCCCTGACACCACCTCGAGAAACGAATTCCTGCCAAGCCTGCTGGGACTCATGGCACCTCGCCATGGCACAGTTGTGAAAGGTGAACTGTCGACCTTGACACAGCTCATGCCTTTCCGCCATCCTAAACCAACATATGTTCTGGAAAGTCACCTACTGATCTCATAAAGCACTTCTGAAATCCAAAAGTGAGAAACATTCTAACCTTTGGAGATTTTTTCTTCTTTTCTTTAATGAAGTCGTCCTCAGATTCTGATGCTTGTCTAAATTGCAGAGTTCCGGAGTTAATGTAAAATCCTCCATACTTGGTAGTCAAAGAAGCAGGAACAAGCTCATCATACTGAATGGGGAGGGAAACAGACAGTCAGCTCCAAGTTCAGGTACTACAGTCCAATGATGCAGAGGTCTTGACAGATCGGATGTGACTGTTTCTCTGTCACTTTTCAGACCACTTACCTACATGTTTCTGGTCAATCATGAATGTCTAAGCCAGAGGGTATTTGGGACAGATCTGGTCACCCTTTTCAGTGAGGGAACCAAGGCCTAGTAGTAAGGGTGTCACTTTCTCTGTCATCAATGCAGCTCTTTCCTCATGGTGAGGGCAGGCTCACTCTGACCCATGTCCCAGCCTTTGGGCCATCACCAGTAGGAGCTAGGGTGTGGTGGTTCCCATGTTGCATTTTTATTAAGTACTTACCGCCTCAGAGTTATCGATGAAGGAATCGGATTCATCATAACCATACCCCATATCAATCAAGTCCTGTATTCGGTCTTTCCTACGTTTCTTTCCACCCTAAAATTTAGAGTAGATTTCATATATATGTGTGTATATATATACATATATACACACACACACACACACACACAAACATATATATATACACACACATAGGGGGGAGAGAGAGAGAGAAATTGTAGCAAGAACATACAACATGAGATCTACTCTCAACAAATTTTTAAGTCTTGAAGTCCATCAGCTAGTGACTAAAGGCTGAAAAGCACTGGAACAGTCATTCTCACACATGTACACCCCCCAAACCTCCTTTCTTAAAGACCTTTTAAAATAGCACATATTTGTATCTGCATAAAATGGCCTAAGAGAGAAGAGAAACTAAATGGCTTCATATGCTTTGTATCAAAACATTTATTCTAAGGATAAACTCTCGGGGTAAAAGGCCATTCTTGTTCATTCGTCCATTTAATTCCACCCACTAGTCCTGCCACATGCACTTTTTGTACCTTCACACATTTAATAATTGCATCCTCTCCAAGCTCTCTACTTGTTTCTACATCAGTGTTGACTAGATGATAATCCACCAAAGGAATGTGGAAATGTCTAGAAACCTCTCCCACCCCCTGAAGTTGTTTTGTTGCCCAAGAGAGAAATCTTACATATTTTTCTTCAAATTTCCGGGCAAGGGCCTCTACTTTATGCCTTTCCTTTTCTTCGTCATTAAAAGGATCCGAGAGATCTTTCTTCTGTAAAGAGACCACTCCACAAAGTAAGCGTCACAGAAAATTCCCACAGTCCTATTCATAGTACATTCACTGACTACATAATATTTATAAGCAGCATAATAAAAACAAACTTTTTCAGAAAAGACAAGGTAGAATACATGTTACCTTCCCATTGGTATTTACCTTAGTTGCTTAAGAAAGAAAAATTTCCATTCATGTAATTAAACAAAATTTGATTAAATGCACTAGGTCTTATAGGGCTCCAAATATAGCAATAGGCCTTTAGTCAGTGATGCTTAACCTGTATAGACAGACTTGTGCTTCAATATAGTTTGTTTCCTTTGTCACCCTTTTTAAATGCATATTATGCATTTAAAAACATTCCCTTTTTAAATGCATATTATGCATTTAAAAACATTCCCTTTTTAAATGCATATTATGCATTTAAAAACATTACTCTAAGAAGGGCTTTACCAGACTTCCAAAGCAGTCAGTGGCTCAAAAAAGGTTAAGGACCCAGTGAATGTAGCACAAGTTCTTGAGAGCTAGTCTGCCTTATAGGTCACAAGAGTGGTATGAATTTGCTCTTTTCTCAGTACAACCAAAAATCAAACCCAAGTTAATGGCAGTCCCTTTCCTTGGCACCCATCTTGAAGGATCAGTCATTTCCTCTTTCCTCCCAATCTCGATACTCACTCCAAATATTTTCATGCAGTTTTCCAAAGGTTCCTACACCATAGACTTACTCCTGCATTTTTCTCATCAAGGAAATTTTCCACAATTGGACTTTAAGCTTCTTTGACAAGGAATTTTAATTTAAAAAAAAAAAAAAAAAGACTAAATAGGCTTAAGACTTTAGAGTAGGCCAAAAACACTAAAGATAAGAAGCTTGTCTGAAAACACAACCCTCTCTTCCCACCATCTCATCTCTGCCTACTGAAATCCCACTCACCCATAAAGGATCCATTAAATGATTTAGGGTATATACATAGAATGAGATAGTTCAGTAACATACACATAATGGGTGGTGTTTAAAAACATGTGCTTATTTGTATCTTTTAATTTTCTACAATGATCACATAAAACTTAAGCAGTTCAAATAATTTTAAGAAATCCCACAAACTGGAGCAGTGTTACATTCCACGTGTATTCCTTAATGCCTTGAAAACAGTAGTTGTCCAATTACTATTTCCTGAATATATGAAGATCCAGCTCTGACCAAACACAGCATCTGGGATGTAAGCTCTCCTGTGTCCAAGCTGTCCAGGGCCTGTATTTGTACCAGACTTAACTATCACACTGCGGCTACTGTTACCTGTGTTGGTATAATTCTTCTAAAATATCTGAAAGATTGCAAGTTCTTTTGAGGCTGAGACAGTGGCTTCTCTACCTTTATATAGTCCTCAGTATCTCGCAGTGCCTTCACATCATAAGAAATATATGCTAAATGAATGATTACATGAATGTGTCAGATTACATTGTGCTTTGAACACTTCAGAGTAGACACAATTCAAGAGTTATCAATCTGAAGGTAAGGAGCGAATCCCCTGAAACTGAATCTGAAGTTCTGTTTATGCTACATGCATTTTTCCACAATGGAGAAGAGCATCCTTCCCCCTTCCCGCTAAAAAATAAAATCAGAGCACAGGAGTTCTAATTTCAGTTGTCCTACTGATTTGGCGTAAGCCCATAAATAAATACCCTAACCAAACTCTGCTACTTTCTCTTCCTCTCAAGGAAGAGGATATTATCCCTACTTTGAAAAAGGGACTGAATAAATTTGAAATTACTTTTTCTCATCCTGCCCAATCCTGCCCACTGGCTCTCATATAACAGGTTGACCTTGGGTATAGACTCAACTGGCTTCCATTAAGCCAATAATATCTTATCCAAGGAAACACATTTTTATCTGAGCAAAGAAAACTGGATAATCCTTCTAAGCAAAGGCACTCACCCCAAACAGCACAAACATGAATTAGACTGAAGGAGCACTGATCACTAAGGCACTCTGTTGGACACTGTACCTGCATGATCACATCTACCCTCGGACACCCTGTGAGCCAGGTACTAACCTAATCTCCACTTGACTGGAGCCACTCTAGAGAACAAAATGCTGCACTGTATGATTCAACTAACCTTCTCTCGGGGCCTCATCTAGTGCACAGGTATACGATGGGTGTTTATAAATGCTGTTTGCCCAGCTCCTACTCATATTGTATGATTTCATTTAGATGAAATACAAAAATATTCAAAACTAATCTGTTATAAATCTGACCAGTCACTACCCTCAAGTACTTTGCGAAGGTAGGAAGAGGGCTTCTGACATTCTGGAAAATGTTCTATTTTGTGATCCAGGTGTAGGCTACACGAGTGTGCTGAGTTTGAGAAAACCCATCAAGCTATGCATTTATCATATGTGCACTTCTCTTATGTGCATAACTCAACAAAAGTTTATAAAAATGTTTACGTTAATAAATTGCCAAAACATCAACCAATAAGAGCTGAAACCAGGTGATGGATGGGTACATGGATCTTATACTATTCTCTATACTCTGTGCATGTTTGAGAAGTTCCATACTAAAAAGTAAAACAAATCTGCCAGGAAAAGAAATACATTCTTTAAAAAATATTTGAGAATTTGAGAAATCAAACTGATTCTCAAAATCCCCAAGGCTACAAATCAATTCGGGGGGCGGGGGGGGGGGACACAAAAATAAGTTTCTATCCCTCCAGGTAAAGAAACTACCCAGAATATTACATGTTGAAAAGAGATGAGTGGTTGTGCGTCTTTTCTTATTTGTGCTTACACAAAGCAGAGTGAGAGTCCCTTGGAAAAGAAAAATGAAATCCAACGTGGGAACAGCCAAAGATTAGTCCCATTCACACGTAACATTTATAGCCTCAGTGTGAAAAAATTTGTTGTTTCCTTTATTTGTATTAATTAGCCATAATTCAAATTAGCCTTGGATGTGCCATACATTTTCTCTAACATAAATCAAGAGAATGGTTCTACAAAGAATTCTCTCTCTTCATGCCCAGAGGCAAAACCAGCAAACCTGGTGCTTGCTTTGGGATGAGTTACACGATCTCAGGGCAGCCAAAGCCTCTCTAAGTCTTGCTTCCACCCTCCAGAAGTCCAATTTGCACACACTACCTGAGCATTAGATCTGCAGAGTGAGTCTGGGGCCACTGGGAGGTACCTTGTCTCCGGGCTGAAGGCCTTTCACTTTCCCTCGTATGTTCTTCACCAGCTCTGGGTAGAAGAACTCTGGGCAGCGCTTGTGATCTGGCTCAAAGAGGGTGAGTGTAATCCGAACAGCTGCTGCAGCCGGCTCAGGGTCCTGATGCTGCTCTGCTCCCCCAACCTCCTCCTTCCGGGATTTCTTCAAAAACGCAGGATTCAGAGAACCTGGGAGAGAGGTGAACTGGACCCTGTGGGGCTCCGACATGGCTACCAACAAGTCTTAGCAGGTGTCACTGCATGGCTTCTGTTAATATTGAAAAGAAGGGCTGGGTCAAACCAAGATGATTAAAATGACAATTCTTCCTGTTCAGTTATACAGACTTAAGTTTAAAAAAATTTCATTGTCAAGAAAAATCCAGTGTCCGATTTATCTTAATTACCATTACTGCTTTTTCTTTTTAAATACTTTTCATTTTAAATATAGTTATATATATAAAAGCACCCAAATCCTATCATTTAGGGACAATCACTCTTTAGCATACTTCTTTCCAGTCTTTTTTCTATACATATTCACTAGATTCTTGACATTAGCAAACCCATGCTGACAGAGCCTTAAAGAATCCTCAAAATTGCACAGAACCCTATAAAATACTGTTTTAATTTATCCAATACTTTTTTTTTCTGGCTAAGAATAGGCTCTTTTTTAAAACCTCTTTATTTTCATCACCAGCAGTTTAGGGCCATTCCTAACAATGACGAAGTTTTCATCAGCTCAGCATAATACCTACCCTGGGATAAGTAAAATCATTGCCTCAGAAATGGTGTGGCGAGGCTTACCTCCTCTCACAACCCAAACCTGGGCCTTAGCAAAGTGTCAAATGCTAAAGACCTTTAAAGTTGCTTGGAAATGGTCAAAATATATTTGAACTCCAGAATTCCCAGAGTTTACAGAATATAAATATGCGACTACATACACACAAACATATATTCTGTGCTTCATGTATAATTCGTGTCCTGCTTTTCAAAACTCATACTAGTGTGAACTACTTACAGCAATATGGATATTCACTGTGGTCTTCTCTGTACAGAAAAAAAAATGATAAAAGCGACCTGAACGTCCAGCATTAAGGGAATGGTTGAAAAAAGCTAAGGCTTTTTTGTTGATTTGTGGAGCCTAAAATGTCCTTCCTTAGCCAGGTAATTCTTACCTAAGAATTTACCTATCCAGTCCTTTATATAGTTTTTACAATGAACTCTTTAACTCAAGTTAAATTCATTATGCTACAAGTTGAGAGGTGAGGCTCTAACTTAGTTTCTTCCCAGCATCAATCACTAACAATCCTCTTTTTCCCTGCTGATTTGGCATAAATCATACTTAATGTCTTAAGGTCTATTTCTGAAATCCATTCTATTATATCAATCTAGTATCTAGAGATTCCTTAACCAGTACTGCACTGTTTTGAGAAATTTTATGGTATATTTTAGCATATTGAATTTAAAATTCGTCTTTCTTCTTCTTCTTTTAAAATACTTGGCTATTCCAGTCTGTTTATTATTTTAAATCAATTTTAGAATCACTTTGACAAGTTCCCATAAAAACTCACTGCATTTTGATTGTAAATGAATCATAAATATGAATTAATTCAGGAAGTTTCACATATATCACATATATCCAAATATATATATGGATATTTATATAGTACATGCAATATTCATTCTTCCTATTATGACCATAAAATTGTGATCCATAGATCACGGGAGTAAAATATCTAAAAATAAAGAGTTAAATCATTTTAATCAGGCAGAAAAGGGATTAGCAACACAACAGGTTGGTGGTGCAAAAGACCATTATACACTAAGATGTTGAAAGAAATTCTTCTAAAAGAAACTTTCAAGGCCCCAGGATATTTGTGATGCACTGGGTTATGAAAATAAATTTCAGCTGAATGTTGAAGACTTAAAAGTCCCCTACTGATAAGAGCAGGCAATTTCAGTATAGGAAGAGAACCTCCAAGTTAACCTACAGGATGCAGGAATGTCATCCTAGAAGTGGCAACAGGGTCCCTGCCCCCATCCAGGCAGGAATTTTAAAATGTAACCTTATTCTGGTCCAAATTTTAGACATTGTTACTGTCAATCCACCTAGAAGGTAAAACCGCTTCTCTTAGTTGTTTTAAGTGATTTTGCAGGCCTGAGAAGTCATAGAAATAAGACTAGAAAATAAAGTAAATCAAACCTATAGCATATTAACACTCGGATTTTGGATTTTTACAATCATCGTGAAAAGTGCTGTTGCTGGTTACTAAGTCATTAAAAACATATAAGAGAATCATATATATTAATGAATGACATCCGACTTACAATTTTAATTTGAAATTCTTCAGAAAACATAACTTAAGTTTGAAAGTATGCATTTAAAAGAACCTTACTTAGGTTTATACATTTATCAGACTTATAAGAATTAAGTCCTTGGAAAGATTTTATTATTTGCTTTATAAGTTCCCTGTCTTAGAAGTTTGAGGTATATTAGAGAACAAGCATATAAAACTTTAAATACAGTTTAACACATTGAAGGAACTTTTAACTTTGTAAAAAGAGAGCTTATTGTATAGGGGAATTTAAACTGTTAAACTGGTGCCTTAAAGCTTTGTTGAAGATGAAGTATTTTTGTTTTAATAGAAACATTCTTAGATTTGTAAACAAAACAAACTTTGTCAGTAAAACTTAGTCTTAAGAAAAGCTGAGTATTTAAATACAGGCATACCTCAGAGATATTGCGAGTTCAGTTCCAGACCACCACAAGAAAGTGAGTCGTAATCTTTTTGCTGGTGGAGGGTCTTGCCTTCAATTTGTAAAAAATGCAACATCTGTGAAGGGTAATAAAGTAAAGTGCAATAAAACGAGGTATGCCTGTACTCGCCTCTAATTAGTTAACCGTTATTCTAAGTAAATGCACAGTATTCTACAAAAACAACCCTCTTAAATCTCAATTGATATTACCCAAGAAATTCCTGACTCCCTTGTATTTCAGGTTATCCCCAGGAATGGTATATTCTGTGTTATACATTCTTAATCATTATATTTTCAAACATTATTGGTGAAACATAGAAAAACTAAATTTTGTATGATTTTGTAACCAGTTTCTTTACTGAACTCTTTTAATGTTTTCCTTTTTTTTCAAAATAGGCTGCCCTGTCATCCACAGAAATGAGAATTCTGTCTTCTCTTTTCTTTAAAATTATATTTCTTATTTCTGTTTCATGTCTTATTGCATTGGCTAGAACTTACAAGATAATATTAGAAAATATATTCTTTGCCATGTTCCTGACTCTAACGGGAATGCCTCTAGGCACATTTTTATCAAGTCATTAAAATATCCTCCAATTTCTCAAAAATTAAGAGTTTTAAAATCAGAAACGTGTGTTGAATTTTATGAAACTATTTCCTGAAATCATAAATATGCTTTAAATTATCGATTTGTCTTTAAACAATAAAGAACAGTAAATGACACTTCCTGAAACTAAATGACAGCACTTTAGGGAAACTGAACTCCAATGAAAAGCCAGGCTGTGGACAAGCCAGTTCGCTAAAAGCAACAACAAAACAAACCACTTACAAAGTTTCGTATAACAAAACGCCTACAGTAGATATGTGTGAACTCGCCACCTTTCAAGCAGGTGGGGACTTAGAACCAGCGAAAACTCTGGCTCTAAGTCAACAATTAAGATTCCCTGAGGTCTGTAACTGGGAATGAGACCTTTTGAAAATTTTATTTTCTACCTGGAATCTGACGTTTGGGCAGTCACTGGGCTGAACTGTTCCTACTTCCTCTTTCAACGGTTTAAGTTTTCACAGATGGAAGCGACGCCTGGCATCCGCCTTTCTGTTGTCACAACACCCTGCTCCTAACTTCTCCAAAAGTGTCAACCACAACTCGGCTTATGTGAGAGTCCGGTCCCAACAAAGACACGCACCTTTGTCCCCGGCGCGACGCAGGCTAAGGCCCCGCGGGCCGCGCTCGTCTCCCCGCGACCGTCCTCATGCCGGCCCGGGAGCCCGGGCTGCGGCGCTGCTAGCGGCGGGCCCCGGAGCCATGCCTCCCGACGGG
>NW_011889081.1:803970-863275 GCF_000151845.1 Pteropus vampyrus
TTGCAGTAAAAGGAATATTATATCTACTGAAAGCTGTATTACATATTAGATGTAAGGATCTTCTAAATAGCTGTACATCTCCACACATCTCAGTAAAAAAGTGCCAAATTTGGACATAAACTCGGCCCTGGGGTTTTCTTTCTAAAAACATTCCTTTTGTTTTCATTTTTTTCTTACCAACTTAGAGCTGTGGAAAAAAATTTTTTTTCCTTTTTATCCCCCAGATTGTTAATCCGCCCAAGGACTTGAAGAAACCTCGTGGAAAGAAATGCTTCTTTGTGAAGTTTTTTGGAACAGAGGATCAGTGAGTAATGCTCACCGAGAGTCTCCCTTCGTTCAGGCGTTGCGTTGGGTCTGAGCTGCTGAGAATATTCTAGGGATCCTAATTCAGTCGTATTACAGTCTATAAGAAAGGCATATCATTCTGGCTTCATACCTAAATAAAAGATGCTATTCTTACAGAAATTGTCCTGAGGCTAATTACAATGTCAGGTAAGAACTAGGGCTCACCACCTTATAAGTATAATAATCACATAGAGTTTCTCACATCTCTTTACCCAATTCCATAAGCAATTCCTTTTATAAGGGCCACATTTGATTCTCATTTAATGGCTGTTAATCATTGTAGCTCAAGGGTGAGGTACAAAGTAAAAACTAAAATTTTATCTTAAAGTAATTGTTCTATCTGTTTTTGTAAAATTGAATGACTCGCTCTAGCATTATAACAGTAAAGCTTTTTAACCAGACCCGTCCTAGAGTTGACGTCAGAACCGTTAATTTGAGATTCTTTGATAGGCCATAAAAGAAATCGCAGAGAGGGGAAAAATGTGTATTTGCTTGAGTTTCTGGTGATTTGTTTAGCTTTCTCATCACTACATCAAGTTAATTGCCTAGGTCTAGCCAGATGGGTTGATTGCTTGCCATCTTCCCGGAATTCAGGTGACAAAAACATATTTCAGATGGGATTAAGTGTGGAGTAAGCGATGCGGGTAATTATTAAAGGGCTCTAGAACAATAAAAGATCAGTGGAGACAGCCAGTTCAAAGGCTGGTATAAGTGATGGAATTTGAATCAAACTCTGGAGATGGATAGAATTTGGATAGGCAGGAACAGTAAGGGCATTCCAGGCAGTGGGGATACTATAAACTGCTGGGCATTGAGTTGGATATGTGGACAGAGAGAGGCTGCCTTCCTGGGGTAAAGAACTTGTACTTGAGAATAACAGGCAATATGGTCGGCTCAGCATCTTTTTTAGCTAACCAAGTTGGAAACAAAAATGGGAATCATAGAAAGTGGAGATTTAATCAAATTACAGCAGGCCTGAAACCATTGTGTTCTTATGATAATTTTTTGAAAGTGTTGGAAGGTTAGAAAAATAAACTCTGGTCTCTATATGAAAAATATAGGTAGGACACCAAAAACTGGAGTTGACTGAATTTCAGAACTCAACCAGGCAACCAGGTGAAGCCAAGTGAAGAAGATGCACTTACTGAACACAAATAAGCTGGTGGTGGTGGTGGTGTGATTTCTAACTAAAATTTTTGAGGGAATTACTAAGCAAGTAGATGCAGGGCAACTGCTAGGTGTAATATCTTTAAGTCTTTTAAACTTCCTTGATAGAGTTCCACATAAAAAGCATTTAAAAATTAAGTTGCTGGACATGGTTCCATAGTGTAGCAGTTAGTACGTCTGCTTTACACGCAGAATGTCCTGGGTTTGCGCCCCAGTGGAGCCATGATCCATGGTCTATGGCCATGCCACCCTGAACAAGCCGATGTCTGATCTCAGAAGCTAAGCAGGGTTGGGCCTGGTTAGTACTTGGATGGGAGACCACCTAGGAAGACCAGGTGCTGTATGCATAAATAATAATAAATTTTTTAAAAAACTATGTTGCCACAGGACTAACCATGTTATCTTTGTGGTTAGGCAGTTGACTCAGTGAAAGAAAGTAAAGGGTAAGGATCTACAGCCCTTCTCTGAAGAGAGAAAGGTTTTTTGTGGCTATTGTTAAGGCAGATTTTATTTAGTATCTTTATATTACGTAAAGGTGAAATCTCCAGATTGTTGGGTATCAGTGAATTACTTTGGGGAAGGAGCTCTGGATTTGTTACCAACCTAACATGCATTCAGGTACCAGTTCCACCTGCTCTCTGGGCAAGCTTTGTCACCTTTCTAGGACTCTGCATCCTTGTCCACATGTGGGAATAATACTCCGACCTTGTAGTTATGAAGAAATAGCATCATTTATTCATAGTGTGGTTTGGTGTACAGTAGATATTCAACAAACATCAGGTTAGAGTATGGATCTGTTACAAGAGAAAAAAAGCTAGTAAGAAGCAGGTTGCTTTCAGTAAGGAAAATATGATAGAGACAGATACTGGCTCTGCCCATGAGAATCTGTGTTTGAAAAGAAAGCCACTTGAGAGTTGGAGATTCCTAAGAGCGTTAGCCAGTTCTGCTCTTTTGATTAAAAGGGCTTTGAACACAAAACTACATTGTTCTACCTTCTTTTCTTATTTTTACATCGTTCCACTTTTATGTGAAAACTGTACCGTGCCTCTCCAGGAGTACTGTGTGTAGTTCAGTCCGTGCTCCCGAAGGGATCTGGTAGAACTAGTCAAGACTGGGAAAGGGGCCCAAGTCAGACAAAAGATTAGAACTCTTTAATGTGAAAAAGAAAAAAGAACATAATCAGAATTGATGAAATAATGACTGGCTTTAGGAGATAAACACGGACTTGTTCATAAATTCGCAGACATTTCAACAAGGGACACTCTGAGTAGAATAAATGTTGTGTGACTATGTTTATTACATATATAAAGAGTACAGTATGAAACATGTTTAAGAGGTAGTTTAGACAGGAAATTCAAGTGGACTTTTTAGGGATGAGAACTACTTTGTGAAAGGCAAAGCCATAAGTGTCTACAAAAGAAACGATTCTATCTCACCTTTAATGTTTGATGTCAGGGAGAGGGGCATATACCCCTGCCACTTCTTGAGGTAGAAGCACCTCTGGTGACTGGGCCCTGACCTGGATGGGCAGGGTCTGACCCAATGCGGCTGTTCCTGTGTCCCTGAGGAACATAGGAATCAGTCAGAGATGTTCAGTTTCAAACCTGACATACTGCTTATGTAGAAAAAATATATAGATAGAATGTTTTTTATATTAGCAAGAGTCTTTATTAGAGTAACAAGGGTCATCCTTAAAGTAAATGGTGATTTCAGTCTTTTAGAAACTAATTTTCCTCTTCCTTCCTCTGCCAAAACATCTAACATTGTGTTGACAATCCGCTGTTAGGAAGACAGGACTGAACATCTCTGACTGATTCCTATGTTCCTCAGGGATACAGGAACAGCCGCATTGGGTCAGACCCTGCCCATCCAGGTGAGGGAAAGGAGTAAAATGTCTGGATTCAACTCTCTGAGCTTGGATAGACTCAACGGGAATTGCCCACAGTTTCCTATTTCATGAAAATACAGAGGGAAACATAACTTCAGCATAACTTTGCCAACTCCACCAGGTGACCACAACCAAAGATCATGTCTCGAGTACATGAGAGCCCACCTTGGGGTGGCTGCCCATCAAAGTAGAAAATGAGCTCGGAGTTTAAAAGTTTGGTCAAGGCCCATGGCTGGCAGAATGGAGGGCGTTCCTTTAGTTTGCAGGTGCTCAAAAACCACCAGAAACAAACCAGTTTAAAGAACACTGTGGGCAAACCAGTGGTAGATATAGAAAGTGAGAGGCAGGAGATGTGTGGATTTTAAGTCATGAAGTGTCAGCCTGAGGTATTTTTACGTCAAGCCAAATAGAAGGTGGGACAGGCTGAGCGTGAGGTGTCTGAGTGAGAACTAAAGTAATTCTAGAAAAATCTGTGGCTTAAAATTAGAAGCATAGCAGTTTGGAACCATCTGAGCATCCTTTTTTCTTTTCACCTGGCATCTGATTGACCCACTTTTCCCTCATCCGACACCGTGTAATAGTTGGAGAATCGAGCCAAGTGTATAGTGAGGGCCACTGCTCTGGGTATTCGGAATGAGCCAGCAGCGTCCTTCTGCCAGGGCTGGACAATAGCTATCCTAGAGAGCACTGAGTAGATTCTCCTCTCCCTGCACCAGCAGTGGCTCTCATCCCTTGGTGGCTGAGGCAGTGAACTCCAGGAGCAGGTGTCATACACCAGGATTATAGAAACTGGGACAAAAAGAAGCGGCTGGCCACATTGTTGTAGGCAGCACAGCTTGAAAGCCTTATCCAGCATTTGGGAATGTTTTCAAGTTTTGAAAACGGAATCTTCTATATCTTATCTGCAAGTCTTTGTTGATGTCTGTATGATAATCATTGCCTGAAATTAACAGAAATTCTTCTTTTCTTTGTGGTTTCTTGGTTCTGTTTTTGATTTGTGGTTTTTTGGGTGTCTTGATTCCTGAATGGCTTAGACTTGAACTTGTTACACTTCACTAATACTCAGCCACTTTCATTGGTTTGGGGTGGGAAAGCTTAGAAATTCTTTACTTGGTACTATTCACCAACTCCAGCTGGAAAAGCAAATCCGTATCTTCTGACCCCATTCTTGCCCTCACCTTTGGACTATGCTCACTCTCTCTGCCACCCAGGTCATCGTATCAATGTGAAGTCCAAGACACATATATGAGGGTATTTGAGATTGTTTATAGATTGACATCTCTAATATGTTTATATGATATGGTTTCAATTTAGGGGAAAGCAGGTCAGAATTATGGAAATTTTTTAAATGAGGTTTTAAAATTCATTTTGAGGGGAGTGTATAATATGAGGGTAGCTAAGTAGAAGGTTTATGTTTGCAAAGGAAATGAATTTATAGGCGGTATAGCAGAATACCAGAGTAAATTTGCTGCTCTTGGTGCAGCACTTACTTACAGGTATATTGTCAGATAAATTGTCAGCCAAGCAGTATCTACCGACCTGAGCAAACCTTACAAACAAGGAAGTAATGGGGGAAACCACCTGAGCAGTCAGAATAGCCTTGTTCTACTGCAGAGGCCTTTATTATTGATTGATTCAGCCTTTTTTTTAAAAAAAAGATAATACACGTTTATCAAATCAGGCTATATATCATCAAAGGGTTCCATTTATTCCTGTCCCTCAGCCACCCAGTTCCAGCCCATGGTTATCTAATTATGTTAGTTTCTTACGGCATGGCCCTCAGATATTGTGTGCATAAGCAAGAAGTTACATGTTCCTTTTTTTTCCTTTTTACACACACTGCCCTGCATCTTGCCTGTTCCACTTAGCCAAATATCTTAAGGGGACCTTCTATTTCATACTTTGTAATGACCTCGCTGATTGCCAGTTTCCTTGTTTTCAGGTGTTTACATCTACAAACAATATGTAATTTCTTGTACATAAAAGCAAAGGCATATACTTTAGACACAACTTGACTAACCTTGATTTTTCTGACTTCCCAGCCTACAGCACATTGGATAGAAAAGGTCCAGCTCCATCTAGGCATTGGAGGAATAATGTGAGGGAAATCACAAGTTATAGCTTGCCTCAAGGAAAGAAACAGCAGTCACTTAAAAAAAAACACACACACACAAACAACAGCAACAACCACAAAAAGCCACTAAAGCCTTACAACATTTAACCCAGAGTCCCCCTGAATGTGCCCTGAAGGCATCTTTCTCCATGATTATTTATTGAGCACCAGTTGCATGCCAGACTCCCTAAAGGGCCTCAGTGGATAGGAGAGTGGTGCATTATTGAAGCTCCAGCTGAATAGCTTGCTTACTTTAAGGAGACAGCAGGTTTTGCAATGCTATAGCCTTTAGAGAAAAAATTCTATTCAGACTGCCAAAAGGATTTCAGTTTGGCTTGCTTTCAAGAGGTAATCCTGCTAAGGCTCTAGTGGGCTGGCTTTTTATTTACTGTTTTCCTAATGTGAGGAATGCTTCTCCAACAATGGGTTGAGTCGTTTGTTTGTTTGTTTCAATTTATTTTTATTATGATGACTGGTTAATGAAATCCAGTAAGTTTCTGGTGTACAATTCAATAGTAAGGCATATATATATAGAGAGAGAGAGAGTGTCGGTTAAGTCTTAAGTAAATTAACGTTTCTCACATTTATCCTCTTGAAGTCTTATTTATGCTGTCCATTTAGCAAGCCATTTCCACTTTTCAAAGATGGTCATGGAGGAAAATTTCATTTTAGTATTTCAAATGCCAGTCTTCAGGATGAATGGAATTTTGACTACTGTTCTACTGGTGGAAATCAGTAAAATGCTTCAGTGAAAACATAGGTGTAAGTTTATTGGTGCTTCCTCCACAGATGTCCTTACCTTTCCTCTTACTCTGAATCGGAGGTTAATGTGGAGAGGACAGAAGCAGGGATTAAGATTCTTAGAGTATGTTGTCCCATCTCAGGACTCCATAAAAACCACCCCATTGGTCTTATACTAGAACTTGTGCAGGTCTCACCTTCTGACCCGAAGCTCCAAAAAGGAAGAGGCCCATCTTGAGGGCTGTGGCCCTTTAAGCTTCGTTACCAATACTCATGTCATAGCCAAGCTGCCAATTGGTATGACAGTTTAACTTGCTTTTCAGGGTGTGTCAGACTTTGTATCTGATTGCTCTGGTGGTCTGTCCTTAGAAACACTATAAATGCAAGGAGAGGCAAGAGAGTCAGTTTAGTGGTATACTCGCTAGACAATGCAGGGTCAAAATTTAATTCCATTTTGCCTCCCCGTGGATTAGATCCATTGGCTCTATTGAGTCAGATTTCAAACTTTAAGATGGTAACCAATGTCACCATATTAAAAAGAAAAAAAAGATGAATTGCTCTCAAGAAAGGTACCTGCTTACCTCATCTGGTGGGAGCTCTGTGCAGTGAGACCAGTGTCTTAGTCCGCATTCGTTGTTCCATTTTCTCTAGTCTTGTTCGCCCATAAATAACATGCCTAGTTCTGGTTTGCTGTTGCATTTGCAGGCCGATGGTCCCATGGCTGTTGTGTTTATACAGATCCATCAGCACAACCATTAGCACAACACTCAAAGCACAGGTGTCTGTTAGTGGATTGGTAGCACTATTTTTATGTACAGATGTAAGCACTTTTACTATTATTAGTGAATATTCTCTAGCTTTCTCTAAAGGAGAGAAGAACCCTAAGTTATTGTGGTAGACTAGTTTCTATATCCTTAATCTGACCCACTTTTTCTGAAGGGTGTACTATGAAACCTGTGAGTGTTCCAGGGTAAAACATATAATTTAACTGTTACCTTGCCAAACCTGTAAAATTCTCTCCTTTATACTAGGAAACTGAATGTCATTTAGGGAAACCACAGAAAGCCAGCTAAGGAAGATTTGTTCGGATTAGTATAGTCAGCCAGATATTCCAGAATTGACAACTGATGGCTTTTTTTCATTTTCATGTGTTAATGCACTGATGGTAGAAATTAAAAATTATCAGAAGAATGTGTTTTTGTACATTTAATCACAAGCAGAATCTTGTTTTTAAAGGCCTTCCTTTGTGACTGCTGCCCTCATTCCAAACCGTGTGTCACATGTTTTGTGTGGTCTAGTAGCCATGGATACAATCATTTATGAACAAATATAGGCTCCGTAGCTGCAAATATCTGTAAGAGCAGCAGATTTTAGGTGGTAATTTCTTTAGCATCCTTGATTCTCTGTTGATGGACAGGTCATCAGTCTGGCTCAGAATGTTACTGGGTGGTGATACTTCCAGGTGCCCTGATTCCCTGGGATTCATGTACGGCCGTCTGTACTGTGTGGTGAGAATGGAAGAGCATCTCCAAGTTTTCTCTGCCCTGAGCAAATGTCAGGGTGTGTGTGGTTTGGTGTAGAAGGATGGTGAACAAGAGTGGAAATAACCTGAAACATAGAGATTTCATTTCAAGGATGTTCTGATTTTGTTGTTGTTCTGCTTGACTTGTTCCAAGAAAACATACTTTTAGGCTCTAGAGTTTGACAGCATGTTTTGAAAAATGGCAGGCCTGTTTCAAAGTCCAGTTAAAGCAAATGGATATTTGCATTGCATTCTGCTAAGGTAAGGTCTTTGATACTTCCTGGCATAGGCAGTGTAGTTCAAACCTTTTCTGTGTGTTTTTTGCTAGTGCCTGGATCAAAGTGGAACAGCTAAAGCCATATCATGCACATAAGGAGGAAATGATAAAGATTAACAAGGGAAAGCGATTCCAGCAAGCTGTGGATGCCGTGGAAGAATTCCTCAGGAGAGCCAAAGGGAAAGACCAGGTGAGAGACTCCATGATTCTCAATTTATGCCAATGCAGACTGGTTATTTTTATGTAGTAACTAACAGATTAAATTTCATTCAAACCTGAAACTCTATTCTTATGAAATGCCAGTGGAGGGAGAGCTACTTCAGTTCTAAGGTATCAGCGTTTTGCTAATCAGCTTGAAACTCTATGCATGTGGCTGACCTTTCTAGAATAGACGGTTACTCTTAGGAAAGTCACTTGGACTCAGGAGAAGTTCTGAGTACAGCACAGGATGTCTCTCCCTTTTATAGTGCAGAGATTAGGAGCATAGCCTCTAGGATATATCCACTGCCTGGGTATAAATCCCACTTAGCTTTGGGACAGTGGGCAAGTGATTTAATTTTCTTTTAAATCTGCTTCCCCAAATGTAAGTGGGGATGACAGCAGAGCCTGTTTCATAGGGCCATTGTACAGGTAATGCATGTAAAGTGTTTATCACAGGGTGTAGCTCATGTAAATGGTGGTGGCGATGGTTGAAGAAGCTGTTGTGGTCGTTATCATTATTATTATTAAACTTTCAGACATCATCCCACAGTTCTGCTGATGACAAGAATCGACGTAATTCCAGTGAGGAGAGAAGTAGGCCAAACTCAGGTGATGAGAAGCGCAAACTTAGCCTGTCTGAAGGGAAGGTGAAGAAGAATATGGGAGAAGGAAAGAAGAGGGTGTCTTCAGGCTCTTCAGAGAGAGGCTCCAAGTCCCCTCTGAAAAGAGCTCAAGAGCAGAGTCCCCGGAAGCGGGGTCGGCCCCCAAAGGATGAGAAGGTTTGTTTTATCTCTGCTGCTTCTGGGATTAGTGACACTTCCTTTTGAATATGGCATGGTTGAGCTCTACAATATGCTGCAGTTCACTGAGTAGACGTAGAGTCCCGTGCTAAGTCCTGCTCTAAAGAATCTTGCAGATCAGGGAGGGACACGGCCTGGTGCATGAGTGTGAAATAGAAATACAAGGCAGCAAAGGAGCATGCATTCAACTTGATGGTCCGGTTAGGAGAACAGTCCACCTGAGCAGCATGCAAGGGCTGGCATTGGAAGGGACTTAGCAAGAAAAGAGAGAAAGCCTTCCAGAGATGAAAGGCACAGCCCACATGGGGCTGGATATTCTCAGTCCAGGGAGAGGACAGGAAGGAGAGCAAAAAGATGAAAGGTTGTCATTGGATTGTGGAGAGCCTTGAGATCTACTTAAGCAGTGTTGTACCACCCTGGAGTCAGTAGGGCGTTGTGAAGGCATTTGATCTGTGTGTGGAGAGGTGGTATTATATTCCAAGTTGCATGTTAGCAATCATTGTAGAACAGAGAAGAAAGGCTCAAGGCCAGTTAGAAGGCTAAGCCCAGGTGTGTGTTCATAAGGAGCAATTCTAAGGAGGTAGTAGCAGGTATTGAAAGGAACTGTGTAAGAGGCAGTTTAGAGGAAGAGTTCATAAGATTTGGCAACTGGGTATATAGGAGAAAAGGGAAAGGGAGGTGATTTCAAGTTTGCGCCTGGGGAAATGGTGATACTGAAGAGCAAAGGAGTCAGGAGAGGAGCTGGCTTAATGGGCAAGAGCACCAGTGTTCTGTTCTGAGTGTGATGCATTTGGGATGATGCCTAGACCACCAGGGAGGCTTGGAGTAATAGGTTGGAGATGTACATGTGGGAGGCAAATATGTAGGAAGTATGTTGGATCCGTGAGACTGGATCCAACTGGGGTTTGTTTGGGGAAAGTAAGGAGGAAGAAGAGTGAATGGCAGAAGTCGGCTTTGCAGAGAGAGTGCCTGTAATTTAGGGTGGGTGGAGTCAGAAGAGCCAACAAAATGAAATAAAATGGCAATAACATACCTCTCTTCTTCCTGAAAAGATTTGTGTTGAGTTTCATAGGTCAAGGGAGGAGAATTTGAGACGAAGGAAGCAGTCTGTCTAGCACAGGGGAGATTGTGAGAGAGAGGATCAAGGGGGTAGAAGCCAGATGGCTGGCAGAGAGAATTGGGTGATGAGGCCTTGATGAAACACTAGCCATCAGATCAAGACTTGTAAATTCAGACACCAGCCAAACCAGACAGGTAGTAGAAGCAAGTGGAGCCAACTGATGTAAGAAGAAATGGCTCAAGCAGGGGAGTCCTCGGCCCTGCCCTGCCTCCATGCTGAGAGCATTCGGGGAGGCAGCAGCTGGCAGTCTGAGGAGGTCATGCTCTGTCCATGGAGTTCCAGTCAACTTTTGCCAGATGGTCTGATTTTTCTTAAGATAAGCTGGAAATAAAGATTTTTATGTGAAATGTTCCAATTTTAAATGCTAGAAGCTAACTCAAGATTTTAAACCACTTTTAGGCCAAAAGAAACATCTCTGGGCTAGATTCAGCCTGTGGGCTGCCACTGCGAGACCTTTGCGTTAGGGAAGGTTCTTCATGCTGTTGAATGACCTAAGACTAAGAGTAGATGAGAGTAGCTGTAGCGGTGGGGACAGACAGTCCCAGGTGACCGTGAACACGGGGAACCGCCAGCCAAAGGTGGAGAAGGTTTAGAAAACTGCTACAGTGTGAAGAACTTTTAGGGGGTATGATCTGATTTGATCCAGTTGACTTTATTTCCAGGAATCCAGAGGAATTTAGGTGGTCAGGTTTTATACTATCTCCAAGTTCACGTTGTCTGGTGTCTTAAGCCATTATCTCGCCAACTTCTTAGCTGGCCCTGGAGAAAAACCATTTCTTTTGGGTAAAGAGAAGTAATAAAGGATAGATTAGGTGTTTGACTCCTGACTCCATGATTTACTGTAGCTGTATGACTTTGGCCAACTACCTCCTTTGTCTTGGTTTCCTCATCTGATTGTTGGGAATAATATACCTACCTCTTAGGTTTTTTGTGAAAAATGACTAACAAAAGCGAATCACCTAGAGCAGTGCCTGCAACACATTACGCATTCAATGATTGTCTTACCTTTGTTATTTTCCGGCAGTAGCCTGTGTGGAGTGAGGGCAGTGTTTTAGTGCAGCCCCAGGGGCTGCTGCTAGAATTACTGCTAGGGACTCTTCACAAGCTCCCAGTAAAAAGCAGTTTGCTCTTTGGTCTGAATTTATTAATTGGGGGTGAGGGGTGGGGTAGTAACATTTCTGTTGCTGTTCTCAGAGCCAGGTCTCCATCCAGGAGCTCTACCTGCTATTGACCTTACAAGGTCTCCTTTCTACAAGGTCTCCATGCTTGGTCCAACCTCCAGTGGAGGATTTGTCAGCAGGAGAGGAAAGAGGTTGGCTAGTGGTACAGGGGAGATACAGCGGTTTCAGTTCAGATCATTGGTCTTAATTAAATCACCTTCAGGGATGCAGGGAATCTGCTTGGGCTTGAAATTTTGGTACGTCTTATGATCAGGTACATCCTATGGTCTAAAAAGAGTATGTGTGTTGCTGTAGTGATTGTCACTTGGCTGGGAGCTCCTGTCTTAAACAGAGCTGTAGCCTAGGCTGATAACTGGGCAGAGTCCCAGATGATTGCCATTCTGGGCCATAATCCCCTGTCCTGTGAGGATTAACAGAAAAGGCTGACCTTGATGGTAGAGGTGTCGATTACGCACAGGCCAGCAGAGGCTGGGTTCGTGTCTAGACTTTCGTATGAGAGCCTTGCTAAAAAGTACACTGCCACCCTCTCTCTGGGGCTCTTATTTCCAACTTCTGAGCTGAGAACTACAACTCTGGGCACAAAGCACTCGGACAGAGTAGAACTGTCAGTCCTGTGGCTCTCCTAAAATCCCAGACTAGGGCAGAGAGCACTGATTTGGGAGTCAAGGCCTTTAGTACTAGATGGAGCGCTAAGTTCTCCACCTTATCATTCTGTCACTAAAGTCTTAGGCAAGTCTCTAGAGCTGTGCTACTCCTAGTTACAGGTGACCTTTTACATTTAAATGAAATGCAACTTAAAATTTAATTTCTCACTCAAACTAGCTTACATAATAAGTACTCCATGGTGACATGTGACTAGTGGCAACAATATTAGTATAGATATAAAGCATGTCCATCATGGCAGAAAATTCTTTAGGGCAGTACTGTACTTTTTTCCCCCAAAACCTCTTTATTCAACAGATGTTTATTGAGCGTGTCTACCACAGACCAGATATCTAGAGATAAAGCAGCATGAAAGGTAGACAAGGCCCCTGTTGTGTTCATTTCTCCAATAAATGCTAAACACCTATCCTGTGCCAGGAATGTTTCCTAGCATGGAATATAGAGTAAATTTACTGATAATAACATAGACCCTGAAACCAAATTCCCTGGCTTTAAATTTCATCTTCCACACTCATTATTAGCTCTGTGACCTTAGGCAAGGCTCTTAAGCCCTCTGTGCCTCAGTTTTCTCTTTTGTAAAATGGAGATGATAATAGTCTTATTTCATGAGGTTGCAAGCATTATGCAAGAATATACATATAAAATAGCAATTACACTAATGTCTGCTCATGACAAGCCCTGTAAAAGCATTTGCTGTCATTGCATCACATTCCAATGGGGGCAAGATACAGAGAGGTCAGGGAAAGCACTCTGACAAGGTGACATTTCAACGGAGACCTAAAATGAGTATGTGAACCAATTAGATAACTGTTGGAAGAGCGTTCCCAGCAGTCAAAAGCACTGAAGCAGTTGCATGTTTGGTGTGTTTGTGGAATGGTGGCAGAGGGCCGGGGGCTGGTGGGCTGGAGAGTGGTGAAGGGAGAGAAAGTAGCAGGACATGGTGTCAGAGATTATCCCGGAATGGAGGTTGCAGCACACGTAGGGCCCTGTAGGCCACGATAATAAAGCCTCCAGCCTGGCTGTGTGAGACAGGAAGCCAGTTTTAGGCAGAGAAGTGATGTGCTTCACTCTAGTTGTTGTGTACAGATTAGACCATAGGAGTCCAGAACTGAAGCAGGAAGATTCCTTTTGTTACAGTCCAAGTGACAGGCGGTGGAGGCCTAAGTTTGAGTATTAGTAGCAGGGATGGCCAGAAGAAGGGGTTGCAGATTCCCAATTGTAAAGCCATAATTATTGCCAACATGTTAGAGGAGGGAGGAGGATAGAATTAAGAAGGACTTCAAGGATCTCAGCCTGGTAGAATGGAGTTTTCTGAGATTGGAAAAAATGTGGAAGAAACCATTTGGGCAGGGAAATCAAGAGTTCAGTGGAGCATGTCAAGATTCTCATTAGATATCCAGGTAGAAATGTCAGGAGGGCCACCATGGAAGCAAATTGAGAAAGGGAGTAGGATGTAAAGTCAGTGGTGGAGGGGACGAGAGCAGACCAGTTAGTTGTAAAGCTGAAACAGTGCCCCTTTGCCCCAGACAGGTGTGAGCCAGGCCGTTGGTAAAGAGGAGCAGCCCTTTTCTGCTGGGTCTTCCTTGCATCAGACTAGGGAGGGAGCAGGGTTCTTGGCTTCTGATCTCCCTGAGTTCTTCTAATTCTGGCTTTGTCACTTAGTACCTGAAAAATGTTGGGCAGATTTCCTCATGGGCACCATGTGGCTTTCTTAGTTTTTCCGGAGATCTGGTGGATTCCTTCTGAAGCCAGTACTATTTTCTTTATGTTCATTATTTGCCATAAAGAATTTTCTTGTGACCTGCTGACAACCCTACAGATCGTAGTTGGGCTTTACAGTTATCTCCATCCTTGTGAAATTTAGGCACAGGGACATATTTTGTTATTTCAATAACAGAAAAAAGGCTCACTCTGCATTGATGAGAACTTGCTCTGCTTCTTCTGATAGACGGTCATTAGAATCAGGGCTGGGGACTTGAGCTTGAACTGACACTAAGACCATGGAGCTGGCTAGGGGTTTAGTTTGGGCAGAATGTGATTAAAGGAAGCAGAGCAGTGAATAAGTGCTCCCCGATTTGAGGCAGGAAGATATCTGCTACTGAGTTGGCCGTAATATCTTGATGATTGGTCTTTTCTGTCTATAGGATCTCACCATTCCTGAGTCTAGTACTGTGAAGGGAATGATGGCCGGACCTATGGCTGCGTTTAAATGGCAGCCAACTGTGAGCGAGGTAAGGAGCTCTCTCTCGAGCCAGGATAAGGCCAGCCTCAGAGCTGGTTTCCCAGCCTGTGATGCACTTTTCCTTTTCCCCTTCTCCCTCTTCTTGTGTATGAGGCTTTTTTCTTTAATTGCCAAACGTTACAGAGAAGTATGAGGTAGAGTGCAAGTCTCCACCCTTGAGGGTGCTCACTGTTAAGTTCGATACAGCTTATTTTAGCCCCTTTGGTCCACCTACTCAGCCCTTTTGGTCCACCTACTCATTTATATACTCATGTGTAGTTTATGTTATTGGGAGTAGAGTTATTTTCCGTAAAAGTGGGATCATGCCACAAATTTTTTTCACTTGATGCTTTATAAACACCCTTACACTGTCTGTATATAATACATTAATATTTTGTAGCCACACATTATTCTATTGTTGGTATAGATACACCTTTTCTTTGTTACTGGGCCTAATTGTGAAAAGCCCTTGAAAGTCCTTCAATCATTGGCACTTATTAATATCTATCCTCAATGAGACAAGGCACTCAAGGATCTGACACCAGACAAAAGTAGGCCAAAACCCTAAAATTGGAAGAGAGTCCTCAAAATTGATTTGGCTTCATCTGCTGGGCTATCCAATGTGACTGATGAAAGTTGGACTTTAAAAATACTAGTATGCCTTTTAAATATTTTCCCACAGTGTTATGGGAATAATTTGTGTACCAGCCTGGCAGAAATACCTATTCTTTTCCACTTGAAGCCAGTTTTCCCATAGCTGGAACAGAGATTTATAAAAAGCTTAGACTAACAACAGGAAAAGAGTTTCCAGGCAGTTGTAAAATTGAGACCAACTCCCAGGGATGTTTCAGCCAGAGGAGAATTCAGTTACCAGGCAGAAGGAAGTGACCTTTGATGGAAGATAACTTGTATTATTTAATCATTTTCTGGTTTCAGCCTGTTAAAGATGCAGACCCTCATTTCCATCACTTCCTGCTCAGCCAAACCGAGAAGGTGAGTTGTTCTTCAAGTTCTTGATCTTTGTTCAGGGGCTGGCCTGCCAGAGAATGTTGCTCCATTGGAACCTCACCTTACAGTCTGAAAAGTTAGGCTCTGCCTGTACTACTGCCCAGAGCAGCTAGTTAAAAAGTCACATAGAGGCATACTCATGTATCACATGTTGTCAAGATTAAAAATAAATTCCCTCAAAAGCTTTTAAAACTAGTCAGCTGCGTGCTTGAGAAATTTGTGGTTGCCGTTAGAGTCTAGGGCAGAAACCAAATCTTGTGAGCTGTCAGCCGCCTGTGAGGTAGCCTGTGCTGCTGGGTAGATGCATTCTTAGGCTCACTGGCCCAGACAGTCTCCGTGGCCCTTTAGATAGGGAGAGAAAGTTTCACACAGTGTCTCCAGGGCCATGGGTTAGGCCGAGCCTCGATAGGATCTGCTAATGGGATGTGGCTTTGGAGTTGGACAGAGCCGGATTCCTAGGCCTGTTACACTGACCAGCTCTGTAATTCTGGGCATGTGACTTAATACCTCTGACTCTCAGTGTCATCAGCAAAAGAACTTTGTAGAGTTGTGTGGAGAATTGAATGAGATAATGTGTGTTAACATTCTAATGTGTCATCTGGAAGTTCGGTAACATTGGACACCAAATTAGATGTTTATGTTAACATCTCACGTTAGGCCTATCTTTTTAGATAAATTATAATGAAGCCTGGTTAAACATGCAGTTTAATAAATGTTCTCTATTCTTCCCTCTTTATTAGCCAGCTGTCTGTTACCAGGCAATCACAAAGAAGTTGAAAATATGTGAAGAGGTATGTAGGTTCCAGGCCTCCTCATTTTATCTTCCACCAGGGCCTTGCCATGGACAGAATGACATGATGATTTGTGCTTCCTTTCCCTAGGAGACTGGGTCCACTTCTATCCAGGCAGCAGACAGCACGGCTGTGAATGGCAGCATCACACCCACAGACAAAAAGTAGGACTTTTGGCAAAAAGGCTTCCTGTGGCTCTGGTTCTGCTGGAGAGTGATGACCCCAAGGGTTATACCCCAGCCATTACCGGCACTGAATGGAAAGAGAGGGGGAAAGTTGTAATTCTCACTGATGATGATTTGCCTAGGAGTAAATTGACTTAACTGTACAGTGAGGTTGACTTCCTAGCTCACTGGTAAGTCTTCGAGCAGTGAACATTTGGTTCCATGGTTCTCAGACTTCCTGTGCCTCAATCACCTGGAAGGCCACTAGTAAGGCACTGATCACTGGGCCCACCCCTGGGGTTTTCCCAGTCAGTAGGTCTGAAGTGGAGCCTGAAAATTTGCATTTTGGACAAGTTCCCAGTTATATGCTACCGCTGCTGCTGGTCAAAAGACTACACTTTAAGAACCACTGGCTAAGGAGAACTGTGACAAGCATAGGTGGGGAGCAAGAGATGAAGATATTTGGAATAAACCCTGTCTTCCTGCACTCCCTGGCTCTCCCTGTTGTTGCCTCCTGGTCTTTCTTGTGCACCTGCCTGCTGCTGTCTGTCCCACTCAGGTGGGAGAGCCTTGACTATGGTCCCCAAACCTTAGCTTGCACCTATACTCACCTTTGCCAGCCAGTTGTGTTTTAAGAGTTGTGTTGATGAAAAGGGTTCTTTGCTGAGAAGGAGCATTCTCTTGAGCAAGAGAGCCAAGTCTGAATTTCCTGGCTATGTCTTCAAAAAGGTTCTTTTTCAGACTAAAAACAGTGCATCTTTTCATAATTTTTTGTGCTGTTGAAACCACTATTCTACCAATTATTTTGGGTGCACGTCCTTTTGTACAGAAAAGGAGATAGAGGCATGTTATGTGCTAATGAAAAGAGAGATGAGTGTCATTCATTTAATGAGGATTGTATTGGTTTAAAAAAAAAGCAAAAGGCTGGGATGGGTTGACAACATGACAACAGAGTCCCAGTGCTTTCACCCAAGGCCTATATTGCCCACTTAGACTGTTCTGTTTTTTTTTTTTTTTTTTTTAACATGAGTGTGAAGGCAACAACAAAGCAAACCACCTATATTGTTCTCAGTTCACTTAGTCCACATTCTCCACCTTGTCCCAGGGACACCATGAGAGAATGTCAGTTGCCACGTTAAAAATTTGGAAGCTTCATCCGCAGGCCAGTTTGGTATCCTAGAACACCGAGAGTTGGAAACAGGATTAGTCCTCATGATTTAGAATCATAGGGAAAACTTGCACTATTCAGATAGCTGTGTGAATAACAAATGATCTCCTTGTTTCGGCTTGAAACTTACTGGGCAGGGGTGCCATTTGGTGAAGAAGGTGATGGGTTCCATTTTCAATATTTGATTCAAATGACTTAGAGCAGGCTGGGACAGAGTGAGTGTGAGAAGTGTGTTATCCAGCAAGGATTAGAAGAAACAGTACAAGAGCCAGTTTGCAGAGGTGGCTATGGGTGTGACTCCTAGGAGACTGGAAATATTCAAAAGATAACACAGGTTAAAGTAGAGAAGCTACAGAGGATGTCTAGAGCTGAGAGAACACCCATGTTGGAAACTAGAGCATGTAATAAGAAATGAAGAAGCAGTGTTAAGCCCTGCTACCTGCCATGAAAGATAAAAGTGTAGGAACTAAGAAAAGACATTTGGACCAGATACAGATAAAATCATCTGTAAAAGTTGTAGCTAATAGTCCCAGGTTCTCAGGGTTGCAGGAAAGAACAGGCTGTAGGAAGTGAAAGTAAGCAGAGTATGTCCATCTGAGTGCTTTAGTCAGAAGGATCATAATGGGCCTCAGTTAGACAGGCCTGGCAGAGAGCAGAGAAGGACAGGCCAGGGGACCACAGAGGTGGGGGAGAAGACAAACATGGGAAGAACTCATGCAACTGTTGGGAACAGTTGACTCCAAAGCTCAGGTGACGCTTTGAAGGAGAGGGGCAAGGCCTGTCTCCTAATAGGAAGAATGCAAAGGTAGTACAGGTTTGGAGCCAGGCAAGGGAGAGGACGACTGGCACCCTGACTCCTGCACTTGAAGGTGGCTGGCTCTGACACATCAAGTTACTTGTCACGGATCCCGATGTGCTTAAAGTGGCACCTAAAGGCCTAACACTTGAAAGCCTTGCAAGAGCTGGAGACAGTTGTCTGCTTTCCTGCTGTCACAGAATTGTAAGCCAATTCTGCTTCTGTCAAAGCAGTGAGGAAACAGTTTGGAAGACTTGCGCTAAACCATGAGTCAAACTTCTTTTTGTGGTAGTTTAGGTTTAGAAATGCCTATTTAAATTTAGGGACTTTTAAATAATGAAATAATAAGAAAAGGTGCAATCTGCATGTGCCACTGCCGGCTTTGCAGTCGTGGTGTCAGCATTCTCAGCACACTGCGGAGCGGTGTTTCTAGTGGTCTGAGGTCCCACCCCAGGTTTATGAGGAAATAGAGTCCGCACTGTGTTCTGGATACCTCACCTTGTCCCTCCCACTCCACCCCAAACTAATCATTCTTTTTCTTTTTCAGGATAGGATTTTTGGGCCTCGGCCTCATGGGAAGTGGCATTGTCTCCAACTTGCTGAAAATGGGCCACACGGTGACTGTCTGGAACCGGACTGCAGAGAAAGTAAGCATCAATGAGTGGTGCTTATCGAACGGGATTGGACTGAGCCCTGACCCATGGAGTTGGGGTAACTAAGGATGGGACTGTCTGCGTTCTTCATGCAGTGGAATAGAAGCCAAGTTCTTAGTTCAGGCAGGTAGAGATGTAAATAAATAAGTTTAGGATGTTAGTATAAAAACTAAACATTTAAAAACACCTAGGGGTATAAAATGAAGTGAAAATTCCCCCTCCCTGCCATTACCTGAGCTAGCTCACATTAGGTTTTTGCATCCTTTTTTCCATACCCATGGAAATGTGTGTGCTATGAATTCATCAATGAGGAGTGCATATAGATAGATCTGCTTCATCCTTTTCACTGGCTAAACCGTATTCTGTCATTTGGATTATATTAACAGCACTGTGCAGTTCACTGTGCAGTGATGATCTGTATCCACACTGTCCAGTGTTAGTGTTGTAGCCATGAGCCACATGTGGCTCTTGAACACTTGAATCAAGGATAGTCAACTGAAAAAATGAATTTTTAATTTTATTTCCCTTAAATTTAAACAGTCCCCTTAGGCTAGTGGCTACCGTATTGGTCAGGACAGATTTATAAGTTCTTAACCTAAGATGGCGGTCCACAGCTTCAAAGGGGTCTGCACAAGCCCTGATATGGAATTCCAAGGCTATGAATGTACAGCTTTTGTAATGGAAAATAGCCCTGGCTCCTGTCAGATTCTCATCCAGGAAAAGGTAAAGAATTATAGCCTGAGTACCAAAAAACTAAAGCACTGTGCTTGCCAGGAACAAAGGGAAAGAGAGAGGACCCCACTTTGCCAAAACAAAATCCTTTTCAAGAATAACGAGGATCTGTTTGGAGAGTCGAAGGGTCCTGGGGAAAAGGGCACTGAATGCCGTGCTCAGGGATTTGGGCTTCAGGTGCTGGCATTGGGTAGGCACTGCAGAGACCTCAGTTGGGAAGTGAGATCTCAGAGGCCCCATTGACAGGATAGTTTATGATTCAAGGCTAGGGTAACCGGGAATTTTCGAGGTGCACAGTTGCAGAACATCAGGAGAACCAGAGTGTTTGCTTATAAGTACATTCCCCTTGTATAAAAGTGCCTTTGGTCATCCTGTTAATCTTGATTAGAAAGCTTAAATGTAATAAATAAGGCCATTTTTTCCAGATTAATTTACGGGAAAGCAATAGAGCAAAGCAAGTAGAACTTGGGTTTGGAATCCATCAGACCTAAATCCAGGTCACACCTTGCTACTTGCCCTCTTCAGCAAGATAGTTTACCTCCCTCAGCATTGGATTCCTTGCCTGTAAAATGATGAAAGTAAAAGCCCCAGCTTCACAGACAGAGTTTTGAAAGTTAAATGAGACGATAAATGAGAAGTACTCAGCACAGTGCCTGGCACAAATTATATAGTAAATATGATCTTTAAAAAGCCATTTAATCCTTATGACAGGCCCCATGGAATTTTAATAAGCATTTTAAAAATGATTATCTGGTTCTTCTAGAAATAGAGGAAACCTTTTTAAATTGTCGGAAAAGAAAAAGTGATGAGATCTCTCACAAAGGTTAAAACAATGTAAAGCTATATACTAAAAGACTTAGATGCATGCATGTTACAGTAAAGATGCAGACCCACCAGATGGACCAGAAAGCCTAGGCCTTCCTCTGAGAGAGGTAGCTCACTGTGAATTAATGAGACAGAAGAAGGGTCAGTCAACAGGTTATGTTTAGCACAACTGGTGAAATTTGAGGAAATACTAATCTCACTTCTTACCGTACACTAAAATACATTCCAAATAGATTATGAAATTATTTTTTTTCAAAAGTAAAAACCAGAAGAAAATAAAATTAAATATTAAAATAGATCTTTCTAAGCCTAGATGCAATCAAAATCACTAAAGAAAAAAATGAGTAATTTTTTTAATGCTCCCCACAGCAAAAACACTTGAAAGTTATGCAACTAAAAGTGCTTATAGCAAACATGATAAGAAAAGGATAATATGTTAGGAAAAGGGTAATATGTTGATTATAGGAAACATAGTTTGATAACTCTAAGGTGAAAAATAGCTCAGGAAAGAAGAAACAAGTATATTAAAAAGATTTAGTAACCAAGAGTAATCAAAATGTATCAAAACAAAAGGTGCTATTTTGAGCTGGTTAAATCATCAAGTAGGGTAAAATTTTAATGTATTTATGGATGCTTATTTGTTATTTTTAAATGATATACTCAGTGCTGGTGATTTGAGACCTTGCTGGTTATCATTATAAATTTACTCAGCCCTGTTGGAAAACGACTTGTCCACATTTATTAAGAGCTGTAAAACTATTTGGAAACTGTTTATTCTGTTTACAGAGACCTAAATTCAAAATGTAGAAAAGTATTATACATGAAGATGTTTGTTGGAGTCACTTATAATTAAAAGCAGGCCAGATACTGAACTGTAAGGGAACCATTAGGTAAATCTAGATATATCTCTCGATGGAATATTCTGTAGCCTTCATTATAAACGATGATTATGAAAGACTACAATATGGATAAATGTAAATTTGCACAATATTAAAAATTGGGTACAAAATATGAAATAGGATCAAATTATTCTAAAATGCTAATTTTTTAAATGCTTTAGATAAAGGAGATACACTGAAATATTAATGATGCGTTTTGTTAGGAGATGTTCTGGGTGATTTTAAATCTCAGAAAAGAAAAATTACTGATTTTAGATGCCCAGAAACATCTCAGTAAACACCCTAGCCCCAGCCCTGCTTCCCTAGCACAGTGCCAATAGCACAGGGAACTGGGTGATTTTGCCACAACCAAGACAGCCACACAGAGCCTCAGAGAGGTACTGTTCACGTCCTGTTCTTCAAATAGGAATCCTTCAGCAGACACTTATTTTGTGCTTACTGTGAAGTAGAACATCATTCTAGGCACCAGGTGTGCCAAAACACAAGACAGGCCTTAAGAGGCCCCATCTACTTCCCTCAAGAAGTCAGACCACCAACTCTCTTGTCCTGGGGTCCCAGCCTCAGCTTTGGCCTCCTGCTTTGGGAAGCCAGCCAGGAGAACTGAGCACTGTGTCTCTGGCCTGGCTGGCATGTTTATTGTGCACTGCCTGCAGCTCACATTGGGATCTGTGACTTTTGCAGTGTGATTTGTTCATCCAGGAGGGGGCCCGCCTAGGAAGAACCCCCGCTGAAGTCGTTTCAACTTGTGACATCACTTTTGCCTGTGTGTCGGATCCAAAGGCGGCCAAGGACGTAAGGATCCCCTCCCTCCCCTCAGCGTCTCAGGTTGTGGCCAGGAAAGCTGGCTGGCCTCCTCCCCTTCTCCCCTGCACACGGAGTGAGTGTCTGCATGTTGGGGGATGAGGGGGTTGACTTTCCCATCTGGGTGGCCATCTCCCATTGTGAAGGGTGTTTGCATGCATTGAATACAGACTTCCTTTAATTCAGAACAAAGCATGAAAATGACTAGGGTCCCTGAGGTCTGTGCTGAAATGGTTCCTGATGGGCGCCAGGTATTTTTGTGAAGCTGGAAACTTCAGGGCTGAGTGTGCTTTTGGTTCATGTGCCAAGTTCCTATGTTTACCTATCACTGTATGTGTATGTTTTAAAAGTTCAAGTGCAATAATCATCTTGTTAAACTGGTGACTAGTCTAATCCAAGTAAATCCAAAGAAGTCCCAAAATATAAGCACTGAGGTTCTGTCTTTTAAATGGGATGTTTTTAATAAAAAGAAACATATTCTTTTCAAAGACAAATGAAAACATAATAGAAAATACTTTTCTTTCCCTTATTTACTTGCTCTTTCCTTTTCAGTCTTAGTCAGGAAATGAGCCTTTGAAAAAGCCAAAAGATTGAGATAATTATGCTAAGCAAAATAAGATAGACAGAAAAAGTTGTAAATCACATGATATCACTTATATGTAGGATATAAACCTAAAAACAACAAAGGAACAGGACAAACAAACAGACTCATGAACACGGACTGTAGACTAGTGGTTACCAGAGGGTGGGAAGGAATGGGGTAGCTAGGGTAAAGGGGGTCAAATATGTGGTGACAGAAAGAAATCTAACTATGGGAGGTGAACACACAGTGTGTGTGTATATATATATATATGCCTTACTATTAAAGTATACAGATGAAACTTACTGGATTTCATTAACCAATGTCACCATAAAAAAAATAAATAAAATAAAAAAGCAAAAGGATTTCGATTTTAGGTCTAAGGGGCTCCTGGGTGTCTTGTCGGGGGCCTGGGCTATTGCTTCTCCCTTGTGTCCCCACAGCTGGTGCTGGGCCCCAGTGGTGTTCTGCAGGGGATTCGCCCTGGGAAGTGCTACGTGGACATGTCAACAGTGGATGCTGACACAGTCACCGAGCTGGCCCAGGTAGTGGCCTTGTCTGGGCTGGCCCTCCAGCATCCTTTTGGTTGGAGCCCAAAACCCAGGCTGACCACGCCCAGGTTTGGGCAACCTGGTTACTCTAGAGCCAAAGCCAGAGAGGAGAGGAGAGGCCAGTAGCCTTGGGACTAGTCTGTCTTCACTTTCTGCCTTCAAAGCTGAGCTAGTCTGAGTGTCCATGAGAGGAGAGGCGCTGCCCTGCTGAGATGGGCATCAGGTCCTGTAGCTGCCAGCCTCACAATGAGAAGCAGTCCAGGCTGCCAGCACAGCCTTTTTGGTTTAAACATCATCTACATTTGACACTAGCAGAGTATTCCTCCTCCCTGAGCTGCTGGGCCCAAGTAAGAGGGTGGTGACTTCTGGCCCGTGTGTGTTCTGAGGGTGGGTAAAGTCAGGGAAGGGTGGTGTCCGTGGGAGGTATGGTCGGCCAAGCAGTTGGCACAGCCATGTATGGTTATAGTCTTTGGTCTTTGTAAGAAATGCAGAGCCGACAAGAGTTTATGAGGAGGGCCCAGCCTCTCTCTGTTTATTGCGTGGGATTCAGGTGTCTGTTGGAGGACAGTCTGCTGACCCTCCCATGGTGTTAGTCCAGCACCTTGGTACAGATGTCAGCTTTCGGGCCCCGGTGTGGAGTACCACACCCATGGGCGCTCCTTGCTCCCTGCCTGAGATCCCTGATAGAGGCAAAGCCTCCAGAAGCTCTGACTTTCCTTTCCAGGTGATTGTGTCCCGGGGGGGCCGCTTTCTGGAAGCCCCAGTCTCAGGGAATCAGCAGCTGTCTAATGATGGAATGTTGGTGATCTTAGCAGCCGGAGACAGGGGCTTGTATGAGGACTGCAGCAGCTGCTTCCAGGCAATGGGGAAGACCTCCTTCTTTCTAGGTAACATATCTGCCCATCTGTCGGGCCACATCCCCACTAGACCGCACTGATGACAGCGTCAATCCCGCACGGCCTCTCTGCCTGGGGCCCCCATGGGAAGGTTTCCTTTGACTTGCACAGTCAGTGCCTGGAAGGAGGAAGAGCCAGAAGGGTCAGAGCCAGTTCTGTCGGGGGCAGGTGAATGGGGACTTCCCTGGGTGTAGAGGTGGGTCTGAGCAGGGTTGACAGTGGGCAAAAAGTCCCCTCCTGCAGGATTCTTGGAAAGTGACCGTGATTCTTTGCCCTGGGCAGGTGAGGTTGGCAATGCAGCCAAGATGATGCTGATCGTGAACATGGTCCAGGGGAGCTTCATGGCCACCATCGCTGAGGGGCTGACCCTGGCCCAAGTGACAGGCCAGTCTCAGCAGACACTCTTGGACATCCTCAATCAAGGACAGTTGGCCAGCATCTTCCTGGACCAGAAGTGCCAAAGTAAGTTGCTTTGGGCCTCTCTTGCTTTTTTTATTTTATTTTATTATTATTATTATTATTTTTTTTTTTTGATTGGAACTGAGTCAGGCAGCTGTCACAAAAGTCTCTTCTTCAGGGGCTCATTGGGTATGAAAGATGCATCCTTTCTAGTCAGTCCATTCCCCAGGTGAAAGGGGGTCCATACACAGACCACGGATGGGATTTGGGGCTGTGAGCTGGGAACTTGTATTTTCGGTGTCTAAGGGGAAAGAAATGCTAGATGTTGAACTCTGATGGTACTGCAGGTGGTTTCTTATTTAGGGTCCTTTTAATTTTTCTACTAAGTGGCTTTCCCTCTTCAGATATCCTGCAAGGAAACTTTAAGCCTGATTTCTACCTGAAATACATTCAGAAGGATCTTCGCTTAGCCATTGCACTGGGCGATGCCGTCAACCATCCGACTCCTATGGCAGCTGCAGCCAATGAGGTAACTAACTTAAAGAGGAAGTGGCACAAGTCCCAGCAGCCTTCTCTTTGTTTTTCTATTATTCCACCCTTCTACTTATTTTGACTTTTCTTTGCTCCCTGTACAACTTCTCAAGGGGGAATCTTAGCTGGTTGATTTTACACCTGCCTTTTCTAACAGGAGCATTCAGAGCTAGACACTACCTTTGGAGTCATGCTTATTACTTCCCTTGTGATTCCTTCTTTAACCTAGGGATTATATAAAAGTTTATCATATTTAGGGTTTTTCTAGATGTCTAATGGTTATTGATTTCTAAAGTATCTCTTTTTGTGGTCAAAGAATATGATTTTTAACTCTTAAAATTTATTTGGACTTGTTTTGTGGCCCAGCAGATGGTCTGTCTTATTGAATGTGCCATGTGGACTTCACAAGACTGTTCTGCAGTTGTTAGGTGCTGTGTTCTCCAGATACCAATTAGGTCAAGATGGTCAGTAGTGTTTTTCAGATCATCTTTGCTGACCTTTCTCTCTGGTTCTTTTAGTTGCTGAGAGAGGAATGTTAAAGTCTCCAGCTGTGATTGTGGGATTGCCTGTTTCTCTTTAATTCTGTCCATTTTGCTTAATGCCTTTGAAACTTTTGTTATTAGGCTCTTGGCCATTTATGCTCTTGGCCATTTATGCTCATGTTTTCCTGATGCATTTACCCTTTCATTATTATGAAATGTTCCTCTTGATCTTTGTCTTGAAGTCTGTTGTCTGAATTAGTATAGCTGCTATAGCCTTCTCATGCTTACTGTTTTCATGGGCTATCTTTTTCCATCCATTTACTTTCAACTTGTGTCTTTATATTTAAATTGTATCTTTTGTAGACAGTCTGTAATTGGGGCTTGCATTTTTATCCAGTCTGACAATATCTGCCTATTGGAGTATTTAGTCATTAGCATTGTTTTGGATGATGTATTAAGCAGCTCCACATGTACTTTTTGAAAATAGTGTTTTAGTTCAGCTTTCTTATCTCAACCTGATAGAAATGTAATCTTAAAAAAAAAATTGAGCAATATTTGTCTTTACCAATAGTTACAATAAAAACATATTATGAAACACATAGATTCATGTATTTTAGAAGCTGCAGCTTCAAGTGCTATAAGCTGATACACATTTTCATTCAAGTTAAATACAGGTCTCAAATAGCTTATCCCAGCAAAGAAGTTAAAAAAAAACAAACTACTTTTTTCTGACCTGCTTTTTCATAGTTTATAATCTCTTCCTAAATTCTATGTCTTTCTCTTTCTTATCTGAATAGCTCAGTGAAATAGCTTATTTCACTCTTTCAGGTTTCTCCTGTTTGTTTTTCTTGTGGGTTCTTTCTAAGCAGTAGAATTCCTCGTGTATTTTATCATTTTTTTGTTGTTGACAAGCTTGTCTTTATGTGTAGCTTGTGTTGGCAACACTTCTCTATGAGGTGATTTCCGACTTGCCTCTACCCTGATTCGTTAGTTTGTAAACAGACATTTTGGTTGATTTCTCAGTGGAGCATGGCACTTTCTGGCCATTTGGATGGTACAACTCTAAGGCTGTCTCTACTGTTTAGATTTTAAAGTTTACTAGTTTATTAACATTTAGTCTGTCTTAGGCCTATCTCAAGAAACAAGAACAAGCCCAAATAACCTAACGTTACATCTAGAAAAACTAGAAAAAGAACAAATGAAGCCCAAAGTCAGCAGAAGGAAGGAAATAATCAAAATAAGAGCAGAATTAAATGAAATCGAGAACAAAAAGACAATAGAAAAATTAATGCAACAAAAGAGCTGGTTGAGAAGATTAATAAAATTAACATTTATTATATCTGGAAGTCTGTTGATGTGTGGTTGGATTCAGAGGTACCATTTTATCATTTGATTGCTGTTTGTCCCCTCTGGCTTTTGTTTGTTAGTTCCTCCTTTCTTGCCTTCTCTTGTGTTATTTGAATATTTTTTAGGATTCCATTTTATCTATTGGCTTTTTAATGATGCATTATTTTTCTTCTATCTCTGCTCTTTAATGGCCTACTTAGAGTTAATATTATACCTTTTCACCTAAAACGTAGATTCATTTCTATATCCAGCATCCTTTAAGGCAGGGTTTCTCAACCTGGGCACTATTGACATTTTGTTATGGGATCTGTCCTGTGCATTGCAGGATGTTTAGCAGCATTGCCTAGATGCCTGCAGCAGTCCCTCAGTTGATAGAAAATATCTCCAGACATTATCAGATGTCCCTTGTGGGGCAAAACCACCCCAGGTAGAGAACCCCTGCTTTAGGGTACAGATGTCCTTTGTGTTACAGTGGCTTTTTTTTAAACCACTAGACATTTTTGGAATATTTTGCTTTAAGTAATCATATGTATTTTAAAGAAATCAAGAGGAAAAATAATTTTATATTTTTCTAACTTACCATTTCCAGTGCTCTTCATTCCTTCCTAAAGAACTGAATTTCTCTCTGGTATTATTTCCTTTCAGCAGAGAGAACTCGCTTTAGCTTTCCTTGTAATACAGGTCTGCTGCTGGCAACAATTGATTTTATCTGAAAATGTCTTTATTTAGCCTTCATTCTGAGTTGACAACTACATCTGAGATGTAATGGACATTCAATTATAGTGGCTCCAACTGGACTATATTTAAAAAAAAAAAAAAAAGCTCCTGGCCATCTGGGAGGAACTTTGTGTCCAGCTAAATTTCTATGTCATGATTTGATGTCATACTACCCTTGTTGAACAATAGCTTTTTAATTCTTTTCACACTTTTTTATATTCACCTAATATCTCTGGGGCAGCAATTAATTGCCAAGTACCATACTAGACTCTGGGGACACATTGGGGTACAATCCATTCCCTTCCTGTGGACCTTACATTTTAATGGAGGGAGGCACAAAATAAGCACATAAGTATTTAAACATATAAGAATTTCAGATGGTCAGAAATGTGAATAAAATAGGACAGAGCAAAGAGAGGTGGCCAGGGTGAAGTGGTGCAGTCGCTGCTTTAGATAAGGTGGTCAGGGAAGGAGCCAGCCACACTGAGGGAAGAGCGTACTGTACCAGGAAAAGGACAAGGACAGTGGCCCAGAGAATAACATGGGAAGTCCTTAAAGGGTCTTCAGCAGAAAAGGGCGTGGTTATAATTGCTAACAATGCTGAGCCCTGCCCCTATGCTGGCCCTCTGAACACTTTACATCCCTTACTCCATTTAATCCTCACCATAACCCTGTCACCTTCCTCATAATATCAAGAAGCACTGGCTGAGGCCCTTTGTCCAAGGTTAGACAGGTCAGCGAAGGAGCCAGGAGTCACACCCAGACAGCCTGGACTCCAGAACCCACCTGCCTAACCACATCTAGAACTACCTCCAGGAAGCAGATCCATGTCTATAATAAGTCAGTTGTGTGGCCAGAGACTGAGCCCATCTCATTTTTTTCCAGGTGTACAAAAGAGCCAAGGCACTGGACCAGTCTGACAACGACATGTCTGCTGTGTACCGGGCCTACATACACTAAGCCCCTGCCCCCGTAATCTTCCCTGACCCCCCTCTTCCTCACACGGAGTTGGGGTCCTGGGACTTCACTCTGGACCAGTCCACCTGTCTCCATCTCCTTTTATACAGACTTTGAGACTTGGCATCAGCACAGCACACAGCATCACTCCTCCCCTCGAGGTTCTGGGAAGGGGAGGGGTATCAGCAAGATTGGCCTGTGGGCAAGCTCTTGAGCTGGCCAGTGGCCCTCGGACCAGGTGGCTGTGTGTTCACACACACACACACACACACACACACAAACACACACACACACACACACACACACACACCACTGGCTCTTGCCCCAGGATAGAAGCTGCCCAGAAACTGTTGCCTGGCTTTTTTTTTTTTCCTTTTTCCAAGCTTGTCTTATCTCAGATCCTACCAATCGAAGAACTAGAATCAGCAGTGAGAACTGGAAGCCTTTCTACTGCTTCCCTCAGAGCGAAGAGGCTGTGGTCTTTTCCATGTCCCCCACTGGTTCCGCCGTAGAGAGAGGCTCTGGGCCAAGATGAACCAGCACAGACTAAATGGAGGGTCCTGTGGGCCCTCCAACCTCAGGTGACCAGCTGATGAGGATTGTCATGTTTAAGCTACCAGTGTGCAACCAACTCTCCAGAAATGCCTTTGTGAACTAAAAAGAGATTGGCAAAGTCAAGCGAAGACAGGGCTCTGGCTTTCACAGGAAAGCAGCAAATAGCCAGCTTGTAGGTGAGCCTCACAGAAGCCTGCTTTCCTTGCTGCTCTTCAGCATCCATCCCAGAAGTCACCATCACCATGGAGCCCTGGGCTGGGATCAGACTTCCTTACTTTGGTGTAGGGGGAGCTCACTCCTCACCAGGCTGTTTTAGTATTTAGATTTGCATTCCAGCCCTTGGGAAGGGGGTTCTCAGGACCATCATTGAGGAGCGAAGAGGAAGGGTGATGGGCTCCTTCTGGTTTCCGTTATGCCACATACTCTTCACCTGGTTCTGAAGAGCCACCCTGACCCAGGTCTCCTCACAGCGGTCCCTCCTTGTCCAGCCTGCCCTGCACGTCTTCCGCATGTTCACCTCTCTGTTCCCCTCCCTTTTCCATTTTCCTCCATGGAGACAGTATTTCTTGTCTATCTATCCCTTTGGCCCAGACCCAGCCTGACCAACGATGACCATTTCTTAGGCTCAGCTCTTGAAACAGGAATGAGTGTCTTCACTTCAGACAGCAGCATGGTCTTAGGTGCTTCCAGGGCCCCGGGGTCTGTCGGGAGGGAAGAGGAGAACTGGGCCTGACCGAACATGAACTGGCCCTCAGAGGTGGATCCAAGACATCCTCCAGGCCCTAGCATTTCTCCTTGGATAGGGGACCAGAGGAGATTGGAATATGGCATAAGAACAAGGAGAAGTCACCTAAAGGATGTCAATATTGTCTCCCTCTGCAAGGGTTGGATTTTCCAGTCACACCTTGCAGAAGGTCAGCATTTGTAGTGACTAATTACATATATATAATGAGGTGGCCACACTGGTGTAGGTCCCTCCCCCTCACAGCCTTGGCCCTTTTCCACTGATCAGAACCCAGGGTTCTTAGGGGGATCTCAGAAGACATGGGGGGAGGGCAGGGAAGATGCCTGTGGGTTTTCGGCACAGTTGATTTCACTGAGATTTTGAATTCTTTTCTGTCTGAACACAAAGCCTGTTATAGTCCTAGCTGGACACTGGGGGGTGGGAGTGGGGGAAGATGCTGTAATGAAACTGGTTAGTCAATGTTGTCTTAATATTGTTGACAGTTCTGTAAAGTTCCTTTTTATGAATATTTCTGTTTAAGCTATTTCACCTTTGTTTTGAAATCCTTCCCTTTTAAGGAGAAAATGTGACACTTGTGAAAAAGCTTGTAAGAAAGCCCCTCTGCCACCCCTTTTTTTCCTTTAAATGACAAATCTAGGTAATTAAGGTTGTGAATTTTTATTTTTGCTTTGTTTTTAATGAACATTTGTCTTTCAGAATAGGATCGTGTGATAATGTTTAAATGGCAAAAACAAAACATGATTTTGTGCAATTAACAAAAAGCTACTGCAAGCAAAATAAAACGTTTCTTGGTAACACAACTGTGACCGATTACATTGGCAGTGACCTGCGCCTGGACACCGACCGCCGAGTGGTGGAGGGAGGAGGAGGAGGGTGGAAGATAAGTCGGCGGGGCGGCGGCCTCATCGAGTCCGCCCGGGGCTTCCTCCTGGACCAACGGAACCAGCGAGCCAATAGCGAAGCCGAGCGAGAGCAGGCTGCCCGTCGGCCAATCGCCGGTCGCGACGAGAGCAAGCCATCCCACAGACCAATCTATGAATGCAAGTGGGGCAGGGCGCCCTATCACAGCCTCCAAGGGGCGGGACGAGGGTCGCATCTCTCCAAATGGCGCACACCCTTGGACGCGGCGCCGGAGGCTGGTGCCGGCGGGGTGCCGGCGGGGTGCCGGCGGGGTCCCGGGAGAGAGAGCGCGGAGGGTTTGCCCACCCGCCAGCTTAGTTCTGTTTCGCTGCGTTTTGAGCCAGGGGCGGGGCGAGCACCGCTCAGCCAATCGGAGGCAGGGGTGGTGGTTTCAGGGGCGGGGTTGGCTTGCTCTCAGCCAATCGGAGGCGGAGGTGGCCCCGAGCGTCGCGGATCGACCGAGCGGCGGACGGACGGCTAGCGGGAGACGGTCGCTGGGCGGTGAGAGGCGGCTATGGCGACTGCGATGGCAGCGACAGCGGTGGAGCGGGCAGTGCTGGTGAGGCGCGCGGGCGGGCGACTGGAGCGTGGAGGGGGCGGCGGGTCTGGGTGGCTGACAGCGGCCTGTCCCCGCAGGAGGAGGAATTCCGCTGGCTGTTGCACGACGAGGTGCACGCCGTGCTGAGGCAGCTGCAGGACATCCTCAAGGTAACGCCTCGCAGGGTGGCCGTGTGCCTTTTCGCGCGCCCACCTTCCCCAGCCTCTCCTGCTACGGCTCCTTATCCCCGGCCGGCTGCGCTTGCCTCCCAAGCGCCTGCTGTGTACGCAACGCGCGGTGTTCAGACCGGGCCCTGCCCTCAGTGGACTTGGAGTCTAGTTGGAGGCGCCAGCAGACAGTTACCCGATTCCAGAAACATCTGTGTGAGCGCCATGGGTCTGGGTTGAGACCCCGTATCGGGCGGGATAGGCTTCCTTTGAATCAGGGATATTTAACCTGAGATCTGAAGGACCCCAGTACTGAGACATTAGCCAAGTACTCAGTATCTCTGACCCTTCCTTTAAAAAATTGCAAAAAGGAGATAATAGTACCGACCTCAGAGGGCTGTCGTGATGATAAGCCTGTCAACTCACAAATGTCCAGGGATAGCCTGGTATGGCCAGAATTGCGGGTTGCCATGACTACTGGGGTTCCCTGATTCTGCTCCCCACACCTGAGCACCTTAGCCAAGCCAGGAGGGTATCTCTGTCCTTTATTCCCATATTGGGCACAGTTGGCTAGGCGCCCAGGGAATGTGGAAAAAAGCAGGTATAGGCTCAGGTAGGACCTGAAACTCAGGCTGTGGGGGAGGGGCCAGAGCAGCGGGAAGGTGCCCTGGAGGCTTGGGTAGGGTGTTTCAGTGAGGCCAGCCCACCTTGTTCCTCTGCTAGCGGACCTGGGAGTGGTGCTTCCAGAAGGAGCCCTGGGCTGGATTAGGTAAACTTTACCCCACTCCCTTCTGCACCCTAGGAGGCGTCCCTCCGTTTCACTCTGCCAGGCTCAGGCACCGAGGGGCTGGCCAAGCAGGAGAACTTCATCCTGGGCAGCTGTAGGTGAGCCGGAGCTCTGCAGAAACCAGAGGGATGGGCTCCTTAGGAGAGGGGATGCCTGGGAAACCCTCTAGAAGAGGTGGCATGACCAAGGCCCTACCCTGAAAACTGATTTCAGCTCCAGTGTCAGAGGGTGTGCGATGGGACAGGTTGAACCATCCTGTGACAGCCAGGGGCAGCCCACTGGGAGGGCTGGGTGGTAGGAGGGGGCAGCTACAGACACTGCTCTGACCCCCACGTGTTGTAGCACAGACCAGGTGAAGGGCGTGCTGACTCTGCAAGGGGACGCGCTGAGCCAGGCGGTGAGTCCCTGGCCCCTCTCCCCTTCCCATGTTGCTTGAGAAGCCAGCAGGGAAGAGTGTAGGGCCCTCCTGCTTACCTCAGTTCTGCTACCGGCTGGTTGTGTGACTCTGGGAAGGATCCTTGACCTCTCTGGGCCTTAGTGTCCTCATTTGTAAAATGACAACAACCCCCAACCTTCTCATGGGATTAATGTGTGCCTTCAGTGAGAGGTGCAGGAAGGGGATACTTTGCACACAGCCCAGCCCAGAGTCTGGACCCAGTGAAGCATGGGCCTTGGCAGGATTAGGCTGGCCCCAGATCAAAGTGGAATCAGCCAACATTTGAGCTCCATCTGCACTCGACCCTGTGCCAGGCGCCAAGGCGTGGGGGAAGGTCCCTCTCCTTCACTGGTGGGTGTTTAGTCTGTTGCCTTGTGCAAATGTTCCCTGTCTGCCCACACCTTCTCCCAGCTGAGGCCACCTTCCCCTTTCTCGGCCTCTTTTCCCTTTCATTTCTTTGTGGTTCCTCTTAGACCTGAGTTCCTGTTTCTTGACCCTCCCTGGTCACCCTCCAAATAGCAAAGGTTTTGGGAATTCCCCCCTCCTCCAGGAGTGGCTAGGGTCTGAGCCACCACATACACCCTGTTTCAGCCCCTGGCTTAAGGACTCAGAAGTGGTCAGAAGCAGGAGAGTGTCCCTCTGCCTAGCTTATTCTACTCTTGCCCATCAGGACGTGAACCTGAAGATGCCCCGGAACAACCAGCTGCTGCACTTTGCCTTCCGGGAGGACAAGCAGTGGAAGCTGCAGCAGGTAAACCAGGCCCTTCCCTGGCCAGAGCTCAGGCCACAAGGGCAGGCAGGGACAGGCAGGGACAGGCCTGCACGGCGCTAAGGCCTCTAGGGGCTGGCCGATGTGGGGATTTGTTGCGACCACAGCAAGACTGAGAAGGTGTTTCCTTGTTTCCTAGCAGCGAAGCTGGGGTAGGCGGGGCCTGGGGCTCCAGGGCCTAGCCTCTTGAGAGATGGAGAACCTGTCTGTAGGTCCCCAGGCCCCAGCGGGAGCCACAGGGATGCTCTTGAACAAGTCACTCCCTGTCCAGAGTCTTCAAGGGCTTCCTATATCTCTTAGGAACTAAGTCCATGCTCCCTACCAACTCCTATGTGACTGGGCCCCAGCCTCTAACCCCCTTTCTGAACTGGCCACCAGCAGTCTCTACCTCCAGGCCTTTGCCCATGCTTGTCCCTCTGCCTGGAGTCCTCTCCCCCAGCTTTTCTCATCACATGGGTGTCAGCTCAGGAGCCACCTCTGACTTCCCAATCAGAAGAGGCTTCCTTACCCCACTCCGCCGCCCTGCTTATTTTTTTCGTATAAGTCACACAGTCTGTTATCTTATGCTTTTACTCTGTTACCATCTGTTCTCCTTTAGAAGATGAGCTACATGAGGCCAGGGTCTGAGCCTGCCTCAGTCTGTGCCATGTGCCTGGCACCCAACCAGGGCACAAAGCCAACAGCTTGAGGGAGGGGTCAGACAAGCAGCACCCACCCGCCCCTCTAAGGATGACAACCCCTCAGAGTCAGGTCCCATGAGCTGATGCCTGGAGACTGGCTGCTCAGAAGCTGGTACCTCTCCCTGCTGGGGCCCAGCCCACTGACCACTGAGTGGACCCTGTTTTCAGATCCAGGATGCCAGAAACCACGTGAGCCAAGCCATTTACCTCCTCAACAACCGGGACGAGAGCTACCAGTTCAGGACAGGAGCAGAGGTCCTTAAGGTGAGCTGCCTGCAGGGACAGGGGAGCCAGTTTCACCACCCCCAGTCCTGACCAGGCCTCTGGAGAGCTCTGCCCCCACATCCTCCAGTGTAGCTAACGGTTGACCCTTAACCTCCTAGTGTGCACATGTCCATCAGCCACAGTCAAATGGCTCACAGCCCAAGCTCCAGAATCAGACCTGGATTCTGACCCTAGGGCCTCTACTACAAGCTCTACAACCTCAAGTCACTTACTTAGGCACTCTGTGCCTCAACATCCTCCCCTGTAAAAGGGAGATAAGAGGTAATGACTACCAACTGTGATAATGTAGGTAAAGCGGCCCTGAGTAAGTGCTCTGTAAGTAGTAGCTGCTAGTAGTAGTACTAGCAATAGAAAAACCTTTGCAATTAACAGTCAATTCACAAGGCATGGAGGGAAGAGCTGAGCCTGGATGCCCTGGACTCATGCTTTAGCTCTGCCTCTGACTTGCTGTATGTTCTCAGGTGGCTTACCTACCCCCTCGACCTCTGGTTCCTCATATGAAATTTGGAACTAGATGGACTAAGGTCCCTTCCAGAACTGCGGCTGCCCTGGGGATTATAAGGTGCAGCCCCCATGCCTCTGCCCAACAATTTCGCCTTTCCTGGGAGCCAGGTCACCTTGGCACCCACAGCAACAGGCGGAAGCTATGGAAGCTGGGACTCTGAGACATCCAAGCCAGGGCTTTGCTCCATGGCAGAGGGAGGGGATGAGTTCAGATGGTTCCACTGTGACTTTACCCCTTCAGAGCCTCAGTTTCCTTACCTGTGAAAACAGGGCTGGTACCTGACTTAAGGCCTCAACTCCGCTGTCCTGTTGCCTCCTCCAGGAAGCCTTCCCTTTTCCTTTGCACCCTAGTTGGATTAGGGCTCCTTCTAAACTCATCCATTGCCTGTACTCCATTCGCCAAGCCCTTGTGCCCCTGGGACTAACTCCTAAGATCTTCCATTCTCCAATGGACCAACGCCCAGGATCCCATGCGATAGAACCTCCTGGACCGATGGTCCACAGTATAGTCCTCCTACCCCGGTACACCAGCTGGAGCTCAATTACCAATTACGAAGGGCATCTTTCACAAGCCCCCAGCTTTGGGGGTTCAGGCCTTGAGAACAGGACCACCCGGGCAGGGGCTGGGAAGCCATCATAACTTTGTCGCTGTGTGATGATGGGGTTGGGGGAGGTGGGAAGGATCAGGAACTGGCCTCGCTGCCCTCGCAGCAGCTATGACCAGCCCTCACCCCCCAGCTAATGGACGCCGTGATGCTGCAGCTGACCAGAGCTCGCAACCGGCTCACCACCCCAGCCACCCTCACTCTGCCTGAGATCGCCGCCAGTGGCCTCACGGTCAGTGCCTCAGGCCGAGAAGGGGTCCCCTGGGAAGGACACAGGGGTACCAAGGGGTCCTGGAAGCCCCAAATTGTCATCAGTCTGAGTTCTACGTCTATGTCTATGCACAGTTTTCTGGGATAGAGTCCTTGGCTTCCATTCTGTGTCCCCCAGATACATCACCCCTGGTCTGAGTCAGTGGTTCCCAAGCCCAGTGGAGCAGGAAGTTACCTGGGGCACCTGGGGAGTCTGGAAGCCCCAGTCCATAGAATAGGGGCTGGGATCCCCCGAGGTGGTTCTTGGGGGCCTGTGTCTGCCCAGCCCTCATCCTGCCTGCCTGCCTGCCTGCCCCACAGCGGATGTTTGCCCCTGCCCTGCCCTCTGACCTGCTGGTCAATGTGTATATCAACCTCAACAAGCTCTGCCTCACCGTGTACCAGCTGCACGCCCTGCAGCCCAATTCCACCAAGGTAAGCAGGACCCTCCCCACCTCTGTCCCCCATCCCCGTCCCCATGGGCCTATGCCCTGCAGCCCCGAGGGCCTGACTGGGTCTGGTGCTCTTCTGCCTAGAACTTCCGCCCAGCTGGAGGCTCTGTGCTCCACAGCCCAGGGGCCATGTTGTAAGTATGCTTCTGGGAGGGCTGCCCTGGAGCACCCTCTGCACCCCAACGCACTGCACCTCAGAGGCTGGGGGGCTCAGGAACCCTCCCCTCTCCCCTCAGTGAGTGGGGTTCCCAGCGTCTGGAGGTGAGCCATGTGCACAAGGTGGAGTCTGTGATCCCGTGGCTCAACGATGCCCTCGTCTTCTTCACCGTCTCCCTGCAGCTCTGCCAGCAGCTCAAGGATAAGGTAGGAGCATGGGGGCGGGGCCGGGCCACATGCTCAGGCAGATCGGGCCAGCCAGGCAATAGGCTGCGAAGCCCCTTCATTGTGGCGGGATTCCAATGGCTCTTATTACAACTCCGAAGCATCCCCAAATCTTAAGGTCTTTTGTACCCTCCGCACACACTAGGCAGATGGGCCATGATGGTCCTCAGCAACAGTGTCCTCTCCCTGACACATTGCCCTTGGATGACCTTGAAATCTTACCTGGGTCACAGGGTGCTACAGGGGCCAGGCACCACCATTCACCATGTCCCCCACCTTCCTCCCTCCCCAGATCTCTGTGTTCTCCAGCTATTGGAGCTACAGGCCTTTCTGAACAGAACACCCGAGAACCTGTCCCCTGGGAAGTGGCGCCTGCCCAGAGGCTCCCTGTCCCCTTGAAGTGTGGGCCAGCGCCAAAGCCGCCACTACAGGCAATTTATTTCCCTCTCTGCTTCATCCTGCCCATCTCATTTGCACAGATGGGATTGAACACTGGAACTTCTGGGAGGAAGGGACGCTGCTGGTTTTTTGTTTTGAATGGGGGTGGGTCGGGAAGGTGGAGCTGACAGTTGGCCACATTCCAAGCCCTGACCTTTGGACTCAAGACAGGGCCTGGCCCAGAGCTCTTCTTCCTCCCTGCTTCACTACCTGCCTGAGCTGACACCAGGATGGCAGCTGCCCCCAGGATGGTGAGGGGGAGTGAAGCTGCCCACTGGAAGCGACTCTAAGCTATGAATTGAGAGAAAAGGAGGAAACGGGCAGTCTGAAGCCACCCACCATGAGCTGGAGTGCCCTTGATTGTTTGCTCGCAACCCTGCCAGGGCCTCCCAAGAAATAAAGATCATTGACTTGCCTGGAACCCCTCTGTGTTTCTGTCTGTCTGTCTGGATGGGGACCAGGCTGAGGGCCCCGCTAGTCAGGAGCTGGGTGGAGTATCCAGCAACAGAGCCCCTGGCCTCCTCACTCCACCTTGGGAGGGTCCTCCCAGCTGCCAAGGGGCTGAGTGGGATGGTGACAAAGGCTCTGCCTGGGTGTTTGGGCCCGGAATTTGAGCCCAGCTCCCCTCCCGCGGGTAGTTGCCGGGTGACCTCCAGCAAGTTATTTAAGGTCTCCTGGTGACAGTCATGCCACTGAAGGCTTTGAGGGACCAGGTGGGCATCTGCACGGGGCACCCACACTGCCCACCCCTTGACGGGAGGTTGGAACACACTTCAGACTCAAGTGTTGGGCAAACAGACCTTGTTACTGTTGCCGGGCAAGACACACAGGCAGAGGTGCTTGGGGACTCGCCGCATTAAGGTTCCAGGGCCAAGTTCTCCACTCCCATGGATCTTTCCTGCAAGAGAGGCACAGAGGGGCCTGGTGGGCTTCACTCCTCCATTCCTTGCCTACCTCCCTCCAGAAGAGGTCCAGCACCCAGTGTGGTTCTTGGCCTGTCAGAAGATAGTGGGACTCACCTGCTTGACATTCACTTGGGATCTGGAAGAGCGATGACGGCAGCAGCGGTGGTAGCAGCAACAGTGGATACAGACAAACAGCATCAGGAGCAACACAGTGCCTGGGGACAGGACAGGTGTCCAGACATGGCCCTCCCTCTGCCTGGGACCTGGCGTGGGAGGCTGACAGGCCAAAGGCAGAGACCACACTCACCCACGAAGGTGAGGAAGATGACGAAGGCAGCGGTGTCCCACTTGGACTGGAACGGCTGTCTGCTCTTCAGTTTCCCCAGCACTTCCTCAGCTACAGGCTCCAGCTCCTCCAGGTTGTCCATCTCAGCTGGAGGGTCCCAGGTGCCACCTGCCTCAGCACACCAGAGGGAGCCCCTAAGAACCCTGGGCTCTGGGGCCCGGCTACGTACAGGCTTCCCACAGTCCAGCCCCTGCCTCTTTCACACCACCACTCCTGGGCCCCTCCCCTAGCCTCTCATCCACTCCTCTCCGTGCTCAGCCCTCTGGCCCTGGTCCTGATACTGGCCTAGGCAGCCCCCTTCCACCTCCCCCAACAGCCACACCCCCAGACCCTGACCTGCCTCAGAGCTCCCTCAGCCAGGCAGGTCCTAACTTCTGGAGCACAAACTACTTCCTGCTTCCGGATCCATTCTACCTGAGGCCTTGGCAACCAGCCCCACCCTCTCCAGGGGCTGCCATAGCTCAAGGAAGGGCAGGACCTGTCCCTTGACTCCCAACAGCAGGTGCTGCAGGACCCAGGAGGCACAGGCCAGTGGGCCTCCTCATTCCAGGGCATTTTCACTTTTTCTCAATAGACTATATAAGCAGCTTGGAACACAGTGAACACTCGACTGCTGTGGACTTCATGAATGAAGGAAAGACAGAAAAAGGGAAAAGAGAGGGAGGGAGGAAAGTAAAAAGGAGGGGAAAGGAAGCAGCGGGGAGTCAGTTCCACCACCCTTCCTTGGGTGGCTGGGGTGCTCCTGGCACCATACCAGGAGTCTTATTTTCTCTGTTCTATTTGGATCCTTATTTTCTCTGTTCTGTTTCTCACAATAACCCTCTGGTTATCATCTCGCAAATGCGCTCTTTCCCCAGAACTTGGGGCTGGGGCCCCTAACCCTGCCATTCTTGACCCTATCCAGCAAGGCAGCTCTCACTCCTGCTTCCATGCAAAGCACAGACATGTGTCCAGGCACACCAATCAGGGGCCGGAGACTGCTCAGCGCTTGAGGTTGGCCGTAAACCAGGTGGGTACGATTTCTTGTCCTTGTAATACTTACGGTCTAGCAGGAAAAAAATTTCAGCTAATGTTAGGCTATATGTACATTACCTAATTGATTCCTCATGGCGATCCTGAAGAAGGTATTATTGCTATTCCCATTTTACAGATGTGAAAAACAGGCCTTGAGAAGCTCAGCGACCATCTCAGTCACATTTGTAAAGGATTCATTTCCTGTTGTTGCTGTAACATACTACCACAAACTTAGTGGCTGGAAACAATACAAATGTATTACCTCATAGCTCTGGAAGTCGGAGTCTAAATGGGTTGGTGGGGCTGTGTTCCTTCCGGAAGCTCTAGGGAGAATCCATTACTTGCCTTTTTCAGCTTCTAGGGGCCACATTCCTTGGTTTGTGCCACAGCCCCATCACTGTAGTTTCTGCTCCCATCCTCACATCTCTGACTCTACCCTCCTGCCTCCCTCTTATAAAGAATTCTGTGATTACAATGGCCCCCAGGATAATCTCCCCGTCAAAATCCTTAATCACATCTGCAAAGTCCCTTTGCTATGTAAGGTAACACATTCACAGGTTCCAGGGATTGGGATGGAGATGTCTTTAGGGGCCATGATTCTGCCAAGCACACCCAGTGAGCAGAGAAGCCAGAATTGTGACTCAGGCATTCAGATAGATCTCAGAGGCCCTGACCATCATGCTATGGGATCTTCTGTACTGGGTTCTTCATTTCGCACCCTGCCTACATCCTCTCCATAGTTTTGAAATGACTGTAATGTTCTATTGCAAAAAGGAGGAGAGGGGGTTACAACCATTGTGGAAAACAGTCTGACAGTTCCTCCAAAATTTACATATAGTGTTATCATATGATCTAGCAATTTCACTCCAAGTATAGACCCAAAAGAATTGGAAGCAAGTACTCAGACTTGTACTTAACTATTCACAGCAACACTAACCACAACAGCCAAAAGGTGGAAACAACCCAAGTGTCTATCAGCTGATGAATGGATAAAATGTGTTCTATCCATACGATGGAATATTCAGCCATAAAAAGGAATGAAGTACTGGAAACTAATTTAAATAAATAATTTTTTTTAAAAAAAAGAAAGAATGAAGCACTGACACAGGCTACAACGTGGATGAACCTCAAAAATGTGACGCTAAGTAAAAGAAGCCAGTCATAAAAGGCCACATATTATATGATTATATTTACATGCAATGTCCAGAACGAGCAAATCCGTGGAAACAGAAGGTAGATTAGTGGGATTAGGGAGGGGTCATGGGAGTGAGTGCTTGGTGCTTATGGAGTTTCCTTTTGGGGTGATGAACATGTCTTGGAACTAGATAGAGGTCATTCTGCAACATTGTGAATGTACTAAATGCCACTGATCTGTTCACTTTTAATATGGCTAATGGTTAATTTTATGTTGTGAATTTTATCTCAATTGAAAAACAAAGCAGGGAGGGAGGCCGACAACTGGGGCCCCTGCACCCCCCACTTGGCCTGGCTGGGTGGGCAGAAGGCCCGTGGTCCCCTCCTTTCTGTACTGACCCTCAGTCTTCCTGTCCAGACTCCTGGGCGCTTTGTTTCTTGTCATTCCCATTATGAAAATAAGACCTGATTAAATAAAATCTGGGAATCTTTGAGGTGTTCAAAGAAAATAGCTACCCACAGAGCCCCCAGACCCAAGCAGAGCAACAATGAGGGGCTTTGGGAGGGTCAGACCCTCAGACTTGGATCTTGGTCCCAGTCCTTAACACCCACGAGCTTGTGACCTGAGTCACAGTCCCTGACTTCTCTCTGCCTCGGATTACTCATCTGTAAAATGGATGTGTGAATACTATCCCCCTTCTTGGGTTGTTGTGGGAATTGACTAGAATAATCAACGCAGAAGCTTTCTTAGCACAGTGACATACACTATGAAAATAGGCACTAAGTGGCCCTGCGTTACTCTCCAGCTTGTGGCCATGATCCCATCCCGTCCTTTGTCCTTAGCACACATTTGGGCTCACCCACCACCCTCATGCTACTCAGACCGCTTTACCCTCGACTTCTCCCAATCAGCATAGCCAAGTGTCTTGCAAATCTGGCTTTCTGCAAACCTGATCCTCAAGTTTACAGTCCCTGTGGGTACCCATTGAGGCTTTCTTCCCCCGAGTTTTTCAGGATTCTAAATCACTCACATGTGATGGTTTTCTTAAAGAAAGTTCTTTCTCTTCAGAGAGGCTTATATCCTTAGGGGACATTCCCGGAGGCAGAATCTGCTCCCTTTCAAGGTCAGTCACAACGCAGTCATCCCCACATAAAGTTTTCATTTGCTTTGATGAAGAGGCCAGCCTCACCGAATCCCTCAAGAGCTGTGGAGCTTGAGAGGTTTTTCTGCTGGGAATGGAACCATGTATAAGTCAGACTCTGCCTCAGTCCTGCCCAGGGCCCTGCCCAGCCCACTCTCAGCCTCCAAGCCTTGAGAGTGAAAGGTTAAGTCTCTGCTGTCAGATATGTAGAAGGTAGGGGAGTAGAAGAGCATGGGCAGAGAGAGAGAGAAGGCTGGTTGGAGCAGAGTACAGTTGAGGTGAGTGGACTAGGGCAGAGTTGGTGAGATCCGGTGGATGCAGTGGGGTCAGTAAATAGTTTTAGTGGCACGCAGCCATGCCCATCCCTTTACTTGTCTTCTTTCACATTACAACAGCAAAGCTGAAGAATAATTGCAACAGAGATCATATGATCGGCAAAGCCTAAAATCTATATGATCTGAGAACTATTTGCAAACATCTGAGACAGGGGATTGCTTAGAGCTTGCAAAGTCAGGTGCCAGGAAACTCAGGTGAAAAAGAGCTGAGTGAGATGGACTTGGTTTAAAAAACATCAGGGAGACATTACGGAGGGGTGAGGACTATGGCAAACTGGAGAGCACGTGGCCCAGCTAAAGAGGGCAACTTGAAACAGTTGTGGGCTGGGCCAGAGTTCACAGAGCTTACAATCTCTAAGATACACTGGGAATCTAGATGTTCATGTAAACAAGAAAAGAGGCTGGAGAGGGTGAGCACATGGCCTCAGATCCCACCTCTGCCACTTCCTCACTGTGTGACCTTGAACGACTCCCTTGACCTTCTTATCTGTAGACTAGGGGTGGTAACAGCACTTATTTCTTAGGGCTGTGATGATCATTAAACAAGTTCCTATCATAGGGCCCCTAGAACAATGCCATGCTCAGATTAAGTACAGGGTAAATATTTGCTAAATTAATGCCTTGATTTTTCAATGCTGGCAATTTAAAACACTATGGCACCAGCAATGGACAGACCAAAAGAAAAACACATGGATGTTGTGATTTCTGGCTGTGGGTCACAGTTTGCTCCCCCTGGCAGAGTGGTTAAGGGGCATGAACTTGGAATTCAGAGTGACTAGCTGAATGAAGCCCGGCCCTGCCATTCATACCAGCTAGGTGACTTAGGGCAAGGGAGCCGCCCTGGACCCCTGGGCTTCCTGTCTGTAGTGCTAAGCTAGGGTCTTTGTGAAGATTACATGGTAGTGTCGGTAAGGGCCTGGAGGAGCAGCTTACCTGTCCCTGCCCTGGGCTCCTTGATGCTGAGGAGCCCCCCAGGTGAGGTCATGGGGAGGGGGCGGGGCTAAGATTCTTCAGTTAACTGTCACCTCCCCTCCCCTTCACCACACACACCAGGGTCTGCCAGGACAAGGCAGCCTCAAAAGCCCCCACAGGAACCCAGGGCCACTAGGTGCCACGGGAGGCTGCTTCTCTCTTTGTCCCCCACGGGTCTGGCCCCTGGGCTTTGCTGGGGGAGTGTCTGAGCAGAGAGCCTGCCTGGGCAATTGGGTGGGGTGAGAGTGGAAGCTGGGGTGGGGAAGGAACAGATTCCCTGGGGCTGGTACATCTCAGGGTGGGGATTCAGTCTCCCCCAAGAGGCAGCTCCCCCAGGTGCCTCTTGCCAAAACCCTTGGGTCATGGGGACTTGGAGACATAACGTGTGGGAGTGTCTGGAAGCAGAACTCAGGAGTCAGGGTTCAGAAATGAGATAACATAGGTGGTCCCATTCTGGAGCCCCAGTGACCCCCTTCTTCCCACTCCACTCGGATGACAGGTATTGTTGTGCCCTTGGTCCCATGGACCCCCTGAGGTGGTCCTCCTCCCCCAGCTCATCTGGGACCTCCAGCCCCAGGACCCCGCCCTGCGAGATGCTTGGTTACGTGGGCATCGAGGCCGTGCTTGACCAACTGAAGATCAAGGCCATGAAGATGGGGTTTGAGTTCAACATCATGGTGGTGGGTGAGTGAGGGGCGGAGGATCACAAGGGGACAGATCAATTGATGCGACCCCAGGGGCCATGGCATGGTTACCTCACCTCTTGGGGTCTCAGTCTTCTCATTTGTTAAGTGGGCCTAAGAAGTACCTCGCAGGGATATAATTGAAAATCTGGGAAATGCTGAGTCATTAAAGGACAAAAATCACACATGAAGCCCCAACCTAACCCAAACAGAGCAATAAAATGGGGAGCTGAGGCAGCAAGTGGTGAACACCCACACTCAGATCCTGGTGCCAGCCATAAACCCACCAATCCACCACTATACAATCTTGGGCATGGTCCCTAACCCCTCTCTGCCTCAATTTCCTCATCTGGCTTAGCACAGTGCCTAGCATTTAGCAGACTCTCCATGGGTCAGTTTATCTGGAATTGCATTTTTGTATATGCACAATTAATTTTATAGGTCACAACATCGCTTTTAACCAAACAAACTAGATACAACAGGACACAAAATTTCAGAGTGTGTAGCTCCAATTAAGGGTATTATTCGAAGGCAGCACTGTCCAATAGAAATATAATATGAGCCACATATGCAATTTTTAAATTTCCAAGTAGCCATCTTTTAAAAAGTGAAACAGGTGAAATTAAGTTTAATCATCTATTCAACCCAATATATTCTAAAATGCTATCATCTCAACATATAATAATTTATATACAATTTATCCGTGAGACCTTTTAGAATTTTGTCAGACCAAGTCTGCAAAACCTGGTTTGTATTTTCCATTAAGGGCATATCTCAATTCAGACCTGCCATATTGCCAGTGGCAATAGCCAGGCGTGGCTCCCATATTGGATAGCAGAACCCTAAGGACAATTTCAGTTATATACACAAAGGGGTGTCCTGCATTGTGACACAGCATATTTCATATTGAAGGACATGGCCCACAGAGCTGGAGAAGCACCTCACAAACACAAACGGGATAGGTATATCTCACCAAGTAGCAAAAGAAGCCAGACACGAAAGAGCACATGCTGGGTGATTCCCTAAGTCAAGGGCAGGTAGAACTGCTCCTAAGTCAGGAGAGTGGCAGTCCCTGGAGGACTGGGCTCATAGTCACTGAGATGGGGCATGTGTGGCCTTAGGAGAAGCTGTGTGTTCTGTCTCTTGATCTGGTGCTGCTACATAGGTTGTTTGGTTTGCAAAAACATATTAACTCCCCATCGATGGATGAATGGATAAAGACAGTGTGGTCTAACTATCCAATGGAATAGTATTCAGCCCTGAAAAAGAATGAAGTGGTGATACTACAACATGGATGAACCTTGAAGACATTAAGCTGAGTGAAAGAAATCAGACACAAAAGGACAAATTTTTCATGATTCCATTTATATGAAATGTTCAGAATAGGTATCCCTAGAGACAGAAAGTAGATTGGAGGTTGTTAGGGGCTGGGGGAGGGAGAAGTAGGAGAGACTGCTTCATGGGCACAGGCTTATCTTTTGTGGGTGATGAAAATGTTTTGGAGCTAGATAGAGGTGGTGGTTGCACAAACACTATTATTGTACTAAATGTCACTGAACTGTTCACTTTACATGGTTACTGGTTAATCTTTTATTAGATGAATTTTGCCTCAATAAGAAAGGGGTGGGTAAGCATCAAGGTAGACACTTATGATAGTATACACTTTTCTATATTTATGTGGTACTTAGAAAACAGTTTACTTGTTTAAAATATTTATTTAAGAGTTTGAGAAACGCTACCTAAAATGCTCACCGATATTTCTGTCATCTGGTTACTCCCAGGGCAGAGTGGGCTGGGCAAGTCCACAATGGTGAACACACTGTTCAAGTCCAAGGTATGGAAATCCACCCCACCGGGTCTGGTGGGGACCACAGCCCAGACGCTGCAGCTGCACTCAGTGACCCACGGTGAGCGAGTCCCCGCCCTCACCATCACCGCCATCCTGGCCCGCCTGGGTCCAATCTCTCCCCTCCTTTGCTCTCTCTTCACAGTCATTGAGGAGAAGGGTGTGAAGCTCAAGCTGACTGTGACTGACACACCCGGCTTTGGGGACCAGATCAACAATGACAAGTGGTGGGTCCTCTGAAGTGGAGCCAAGCCCCGGTTGCCCGTGCCCCTGCCCCTCTAGCCTCTGGGAAACGTCCCAGCCCTGGAACAACCTGGCTGTGGTATCTTTGGGCCTCAGTTTATTCATCTGTATAATGGCTGTACACAACTCTCCCTCCGAGATTGAAGGGAGTCAAGTACGTAAAGGTCTTAGCGCGCTACTTGGCACACAGTAAGCACTCAATAAAAGTTATGGTATAGACGAGGTTAGAAGCCCGCGTGCCAGAGTCAGGATCCTGGGTTAGACCACTTTCTAGCTACATAACCTGGGACTGGTCACAGAAGCTTGATTTCCTTCTTTGTAACTTGGGGATGACGACACCCATCTTGCAGAGTTGTTCTAGGCTCTCAATGACACACACACACACAACCCCCACAAAATCAGGAGTGGTTGCATAATTTGTAGGACCCAGTGTGATGAAAATGTGGGCCCCTTGCTCAAAACCAAGAAAATGTAAGACCATGACTGCAGAACATTCAACAAAGCATGGGCCCCTCTCAGCGCAGAGCTCTGTGGGCTGCTCCGTTTACAGTCTTTCAAAGCCGGCCCTGCACATGATGCTCACTTGAGCACTATGTGCAAGCTCCATTCTAGATCTGGGGATGCTGCAAGGAACAACAAAAATGAACGTCCTCGCCTACATGGAATTTATGTTGTCACAGGGGTGAGAGACAGCCAATGCACAAAATAATCAGCTATACACAGAGGGCGAGCCTAAACTCTACCATCCAAACAGGACATTTCTGAGAGTTAAAGGGGTACAGAGCCATAGGGGGTTGCAATCTTAAGCAGAACAGTCAAGAAAGACTTCCTGAAAAAAAGTGAGATTCGGACACAGACTTCCAGGAGATGAGAGAATGAACCATGTGGACATGTGGGGAAGAGTGTTCAAGGCTGAGAGTCACATGTGCTAAGGCCCTGAGGCGGACAGGCTGGTGTGGCTGGCAAGCAGGAGCAACAGGGAGAGGAAGAGGAGCGAGCAGGCAGGAAGCAGCGGTTGGGTGGTGAAGGGCCTTGGAGGGAAATGAAAGGACTTTGGCTTTTCCTCAGCCCCCGGAAGCTGAGCAGGAAAGTGATGCAATCTGAATCCTGCTTTTAGAAGAATCTTCTGTGCTGCTGTTGGCAATAGCCCGCAGAGGGAAGGGGCCCAGGGAGAGGAGTCAGGAGATCTTTGCCACTATCAGGCAGGAGTCCATGGTGGTTTGAATCAGGCCAGCAGCAATTTCTCTCATTCAATACTCACTCCCCACTACCACCACCAGAGTATGTTCTTATCGTCCCTACTTTACACACAAGGGAAGGTGAGGCCTCAGCTTGAGAATGCCAGGCGTCCCTCTCTGATGGTGCAGGGGAGTGGGAGCATACTCAGGTGCCCAAGCACCTTGGGTTGTGCAAGGCTGAAGGTCTTGCATCCCAGGAGAACCAGAGCGATTGGTCACACTCAGGGGAGACCAGCCAGAGGCCCCAGGGAGGCAGGTGGGGGTCCTGGGCACGATCCTGAGTTGGGTCCATCTCCCACTCCAGCTGGGACCCCATCTTGAGCTACATCAATGAACAGTACGAGCGGTACCTGCAGGAGGAGATCCTTATCACCCGCCAACGTCACATCCCTGACACCCGGGTGCACTGCTGTGTGTACTTCGTGCCACCCACTGGGCACTGGTGAGGTGGCTGGACCATTTGGGCAGAGAGGAGGAGGAGGAGGAAGGGGCCCCAGCATGGGCTATGGGCTGGCACCCCCCTCACTCATACACTTGCTGCTGCTGCCACCACCATCACTGCCCCGTCTGAGCAGCCTGCGGCCCCTGGACATTGAGTTCCTGCAGCGGCTGTGCCAGACTGTGAACGTGGTGCCCGTGATCGCACGGGCTGACAGCCTGACCATTGAAGAGCGAGAGACCTTCAGGCGCCAGGTGAACTAAGTGCCTGGGCCAAGGCTGTGGTCAGCGGAGGTGGGAAGGAGCAGAGTGCACAAGGTGAGCTGAGGTTACCTGCGTGTGGTCCCCAGATCCAGCATGACCTCAGGACTCACTACATCGATGTGTACCCGCAGAAGTGCTTCGATGAGGACATCAATGACAGGATCCTCAATAGCAAGATCAGGGTAGGAGGCCATGGTGGGGCAGGAGGCTGGTGGGACCAAGGCCACCTGATTTTCTTTTCATTCATCCTTTCCATCTGAAGATTACAGCTAGGAAAAAGTTCACATATTTCTAGCAGGTATGAATCTCTATCCATCCAGAAACTTAAGGTGAGCAAAAAATAAGTCATATGAACAACCCACAGAATGGGAGAAAATATTTGCTAATGATATATCTGATAAGGGACTTGTATCCTGATTATATAAAGAACTCTTACAAATCACTAATAAAAGACAATTCAATTTAAAAATGGGCAAAGGATCTCAAATAGACATTTATCCAAAGAATTTATATAAATGGCCAATAGCATATGAAAAGATGTTCAACTTCATTAGTCATTAGGGAAATGCAAATCAAAACCACAAGATACTTCACATCCACTAGGATGGCTATTATCAAAATGACTGACAATAACAAGTTAGTGGAGAAATTGAGACTCACACATTACTGGTGGGAATGTCAAATGGTACAGTCGCTTTGGACAACAGTGTGACAGTTCTTCGGAAGGTTAATCACTGAGTTACCATATGACCCAGTAATTCTACTCCCAAAAGAAATGAAAACCTATGTCCACATAAAAACTTGTACACAAATGTTTATAGCAGTGTTTCATAATAGCCAAAAAGTGGAAACAATCCTAATGTCCATTACCTTATGAATGGATAAACAAAGGTGGTCTAGCCACATGATGGAACATTGTGGCCATAGAAAAGAATGAGGTTCTGAAAAATGCTACAACATGGATAAACCTTGAAAATATGAAGCTCAGTGAAAGAAGCCAGACATAAAAGGCCATGTGTTGAATGATTCCATTATTCGAAATGTCCATAACAGGCAACTCTACAGAGATAGAAAGTAGATCAGTGGTTGCCAGGAGCTGGGGGTCAGAGTGAATGAGAAGTGACTGCTAGCGGGTCCAGGGTTTCTTTTTGAGGTGACGGAAATGCTGTAGAATTAGATTGTGGTGATGGTTGCACAATTTTGTGGATACACTAAGCGCCATTGAACTGTACCTCTAAGAGTGAATTTTACAATATGTGATTTATTTCTCAATAAAGCCGTTACAAAAAGGGAAGAGGGAAATAGCTCACATCTTCGTTTTCTCTGACTTAACTGAATTCTAACTCCAAGCCCCCATCTTCCTGACCTTGTGGTGCATCCAATGTCGGTCCATCTGGACCCTGCAAACCACCAGGATGAGGCCTGGGGTTCATCATCCATAGACATCAGGCTTCAACTCCCTCCCCGCAGGGCCCCTGCTAGCCTACACAGTGATCTAGTTTGGATTAGAAAAATGCAGCAGCTTCCTCTACAGTCGGGGGCCTACACTGCCTCATGACCAGTTGCCTCTGTGCAGTGCACAGACCGCACATCTGTACATGGAGGCTCTGTTTCCCGTCTGGCATACAATTTCTCTACACATTCCCTCTTCCCGCTCCCCTCTGGAGCAATCAACAGGATTTCCTGTGGAAGATTCAAAGAGCTCTGACCTTAACCAACTTCCTGCTTTCTGTCCTGAGGAGGGCAAAGACGGCCACCTGGCCACAGCTGGAACAGAGCTAGGAGAAATACGAGGAGCATATTCTTAAATCTCAATAAATCATCCAGACACATAACATTATCGAAGGTTTACTACAGGCTGGCACATAATAAATGCGCAACAGATAGTTATTATTATTGGCATCAATATTATTCCCTGTCACTAATTAACTGTGAATTAAAAACAAACCCATATATAGCACTTAGGAGTTTTTGAGTTTGCATCTTCACTTCTGGAACATGTAAACAACTAGAATTTACAACAGGGTTTAGTGAACTTTTTTGTGACATGCCAGATGATGGTAAATATTTTAGACTTTGTGGGCCAAGCGGTCCCTGCCACAATTATTCAACTCTACTGTGGTAGTCTGAAAGTCACAAAGACAAGAGTCACTGAATGGGCAAGGCCGTGTACCAATGAACTTTACAGAGAAAAACTGAAGGTGGGCCCTGGTTGGCCTGTGAGCCACAGGTGGCCAAACCCTGGTTCATAACATCATGATAACTGTTGAAGGTGATTACTGTTCTTGCTTCACAGGTGAGAGATTTGATGTTAGCAAGATTACATTAGTAAGGTGGCTATTAGTAATGACACAGCTTCCAAGAGTTGTTCTGCTAACCTTTAATTATGCTAAGCACTTCTCAAACATCCTATGTCAGTACTGTGATGACTCTCACTTTCCAAATAAGGAAACTGATTGGATTTCTATCTTCTGACTTGTTAGATATCATGTACGCCTTCTACTACTTTCTCCTTTCTCTCCCCACAAAGGACAGCAACCCCCTGCCCCGCCTCTACCGGGGGTAGGAGACCAACCCTCCCATCTTGGCCCCTCCCCTCAGGAACGGATTCCCTTTGCTGTGGTTGGGGCTGACCGAGAGCACCTAGTGAACGGGAGGTGTGTGCTGGGCCGGAAGACGAAGTGGGGCATCATTGAAGGTCAGTGAAGGCATTTGGGGAGCGTGAGTGGGGCACCAGGACACGCCCTATATTGCCTTTGGGATCCTTAGCACCTATCATAGGGCCCCGTGGTTAACAGATAGACCTTGGATGAGTCCCTCTTTACAGCTGGGAGGCCTCAGGCAAGTTACTGACTCTCTGGACCTCAGTTTCCTCACAGTAAAAAGGGCATCATGGTAACATCAACCTCATAGAGTGGTTGGAGGAGGCAGAGCCACAGCTCTGCATAATGCCAGGCACCCACAAGGTGCCCTATTCGTGTGCCAGAATTTATTGTGGGCCTACTATGTGCCCCATGTACTATGTGCAGTTCCTCATGGTAGACAGTGAAAGCAGGACCAACAGGGTCCCTATTCTCATAGAGTTAACAAGATGATAACGGATGAGTGAAGCACCATGAAGGAAATATGCAGGGCGGGAGGTGGGGCTACCTGAGGGAGCAGAGGAGGGCCTCCCTGAGGGTGAGACTGGAAGGTAAAGGAACAGCAGCCAGGACCTGAGCCCCCAGTTTATCAACATAATTATTAAAAGTAGAATATAATATACATTATACATGGTATAATAAGTGTAATATAATATAGTTATTATTAAGTATATAATAAATAAATAATCAGTGGATTCATTGATTCAACAACTATTTGTAGGAACCACCTGTACCAGGTGCTGGGGACACAGCAATGCATGAATGAATAAATGAAGATGGGGAGGTGGGATAAGGGGGGTGCAAGGGCGGTGGTGGGTATTAGGTGTCGTGCAGCACACAGTGGGCATTCGGTGTCCTGTCTTGCAGTGGAGAACATGGCGCACTGTGAATTTCCCCTCCTGAGAGACCTGCTCATCCGGTGAGGGTGTAGGGAGCCCAAGGGGCTGCAGGGGGCCTGGGGTTTGCCATGGCTGGCCTGGGCTGACCTCCTGCCCATCTCCCAGCTCCCACCTCCAAGATCTGAAGGACATCACCCACAACGTCCACTACGAGAACTACCGAGTCTGCAGACTCAACGAGAGCGACGTGCTGCCCCGCGGGCCCGGCTGGGTGAACCTGGCCCCAGCCCCCACCAGCCCTCCTGCCACCCCTGGGCCCTCAAAGGTCCGCCGGCGGACCCAAGACAATTCCACAGAGTAGTACTGAGCATGGGCACACCCCAAAACACACCTGTGTACTAGAGCATGTATTAAAGGTGGACATTGCTTTTTAGAAAAAGCTGTACTTTGAAAACACAAAGTGTTTTGTAAATAACTTCTTTGAGCTAACCTCAATAAAAGTATGGTTCTTTTTTAAGTGATAGCCTGAGACCCCAGGCCCTAGGGAGTCATGAAGGCCTGGGAGGGTGGGCCTTGATGACCAGCTCCTTCTGCCTCCAAACCAGAGTCAAGTTCCAAAGCCGGCTCTGACCTTCCCCCAAGGGAAGGTCAACCCTCCCTTCAGGCCCAGGGCCAGGCCCACAGCTCAGAAACACTCCTGTCATTGCCTGCCTTCTCTCAATTCTGCACCCCGCCATCTGCCACTCCATGCGCCTGCCCAGGCCTTCCTCTTTGCCCTGCCCTGGCCAATCTAAGCACAGTGAGAAATAGCTCCAACTTTGAAGTCTGGCAAAGCTGATGTGACATCCCTTCTCTGCCATGTAACCTTGAGCAAATCATTTACTTTTCCTGGGCCTCAGTTTCCTCATCTATACAATGGGATAGCAGCATCGCTTTCATAGTTCTGTTATGCAGATGATTCCTGGAATGTGCCTGCCACAGCTTGGAGAAATGGTTCTCAGGCTTGGATGAGGGGAACAGGAGAGAGCTTGATTGGGACAGAGGCTGTGCTTGCAGAATGTGGGAGCACTTCCCAAAACTTTCCAAAACCCTCAAAAATAAAGGGGCTTCATGGAAGCCCACATGGTGGGGACCTGAAGCTCAGTTTGGTAACAAAAGGACAGGCAACTTCTATCATCCAGAAGGGAACACCCAAGCTCCTGCAGGGAGAGAGTATGTGGTGAGCATTCAGTAAATGACAATGAATGTGCTAAGGGGTCTCCAGAGAAAGAGATCCAATAGGACACATGGAGACAGATATATTGCAGGAATCGGCTCACACAGTTATGGAGGTGAGAAGTCCCACGATATGCTGTCTGCAAGCTGGAGACCCAGAAAAGCTGGCGGTATAAATCACTTCGAGTCCAAAAGTTTGACAACTGGGAGGCCAACGGTATAATCCCCAGTTGGAATGCAAGCACACAAGACCTAAGCTCCCTGATGTCCGAGGGCAGAAGATGGATGTCTCAGCTTAAGCAGAGAGGATTTTCCCTCTTCCTCCACCTTTTTGTTCTATTTGCACCCTCAAGGGACTAGATGATGTCCACCCACAATCTTTACTCAGTCTACTGAATCCAATGCTAATCTCTTCCAGAGACACCCTCACAGACACACATAGAAATAATGTTTACCAGCCATAATGTTTGCCCAGTCGTTGAAACATAAAATTAATCATTACATCATCTACAAGTTACCTCTTCCATGAAGTCCTCCTTGACTTCCCAGGCCAATGTACTCACTGTACACTCGGTGTATATATCACATGGTTTGTTTTCTGGTCAATATCCCCCATTGGACTGAGAGCCCTATGAGGGAAGGGATATGTCAACTTCATCCTGCACATGACAGGTGCTCAGGACCTGGCTCTTAAATGAATGAACCCAGCAACCTCTGCCCCATAGCTATTTTCCCATCAGATTCACAAAGCAGCTGACTCCAGGCTTGGGGGGGACCCACACTACCCACGCCAGCATCTCAGAGTTGGTGTGTCACCTCGCAGGGACTGAGCACATTCTCAAAGTTAATATTAGCCCTGGGCAATGAATGTTGCAAAGTCTATACCATTTCAAAAGGATACGCCCTTTGGCTCAGCAATTATATTTCCAGGAACTAATCTTACAGATAAACCAGTGTTTTTCAACCTCACTATTGATTTGGAGCTGATCCTTCTTTGCTGCAGGAGCTGTTCCGCGCATTGCCGTATATTTAGCAGCATCCCCGGGCCTCCACCCACTAGATGCCAGTAGCACTGACTGGACCCCACATACACACACACTGTGACAATCAAAAATGTCTGTAGACATTGTCCAATGTCTCCTTGGGGGCACAATCTCCCAGGTTGAGAACCAATAGTGGTACCTAGTGCAATATAGATGAGAAACAGCCTACCTGCCCACCAGGAGTGAACTGGAAAGTAAATCATGGGACATTCATACCATGTATATTAGTTTCCTATGGCTGGTGTAACAAATGGGCCCAAACCTGGTGGCTTAAACGACACACATTTATGTTCTCACAGTTCTGGAGGTCAGAAGTCTGAGATTAGTATCACTGGGTCGAAATGAAGGTGTTAGCAGGTTGAGCTGCCTCTGGAGGCTCTAGAGAATTTGTTTCCTTGCCTTTACCACTTCTAGAGACTGCCAGCATTTCTGGGCTCATGGCCCCTTCCTCCATCTTGCTTCTGTTGTCACATTGCTTCCTGTAGTCAAATCTCCCTCTGCCTTCCTCTTATAAGGATGCTTGTGATTACATTGGACTCACTGGAATAAGCCAGGATAATCTCATCTCGAAATCCTTAATCATATTTGCAAAGTATCTTTTGTCTTATAGAATAATATAGGTTCTGGAGCAGGAATTGGATATCTTTGTGGGGCCATTCTTCCACCCACCAAACAACAGAATACAACACGGTCCTTCAAAAGAATGAAGTAAGACAAACCCGGCATAATCTCCCTTATATGTGGGCTCTAAATGAGTTGTAGTCAGAGAAACAGAGTAGAATGGTGGTTGCCAGGGGCTGGGGGTGCAGGAAATGGGGAGATATTGGTCAAAGGGTACAAACTTTCAGTTATAACATGAATAAATTCTGGAAATCTAATGTATAGCATAGTGATTATAGTTAACAATATATTATATCCTTGAAAGTTGCTAAGAGAGTAGATCTTAAATGTTCTCACCACACACACACAAAAATATAACTATGTGTTAACTAACTTTATTGCTGTAATCATTTTACAATATATTTGTATATCACCTTAAACTTACACAATGTTACCTGTCAATTATATTTTAATAAACCTAGAGGAAAAAAAAAAATAGAGACAGCTCTACAATCATTCATGTGTTCTTTCTAGGAACAGATCTCCTGGGCCCACTGTGAGCTGCTACAGAGGCTGGGGCTCAGCAGGGACAAAATTAAGTCACTGCCCTCAGGAGCTTGTACCTGGGTCAAGCAAGATGACAATAAACCAAACGAGTAAAATTCTGAGCATGTTGCATTGAGATGGGTGCTCTGGCACCAAGTAAGGCATTTAAGGAGTATAGGATTATCTAGGATTGAAGGAGTTTGGAATTATAAGGGGGTCAGGGAGGGCCAAGCTAAGAATTAGACTCTGAGTAAAAGTGTGATGGAGTAAAGGAATAAACCATAGAGATATGTGGGGGCAGAGCATTCTACACAGAAGGAAAAGAGGACTCTGCAAGTGCAAAGGCCCTGGGGCAGGAGTGTACTGGACATGTTCAGGCAAGAAGTCCTATGTGTCCAGAGCAGTATGAACCAGGGGAGAGAGGGGTAGGTTGGGTATGGAATGAAGACAGAGAGGTGGGAGAAGGGCAGGCCCACAGTCTATCCAATCTGAGTTCCCTATCATGACTCTATTGGTACAGATATTGATGGACCACCTAAGGATACTGATGAGAACACAAGGAGCAATAGAGTGCACAGTGGATGGCAGCACACGGAGCATTAAGTATCTCTGGACAGGTACTCAAGACACTGGGGCAAAAGGTTGCTTCGGGGGAGGGCAACTGGACTGCGGATCAAGAGTAGGAAGGAGATATAATTTTCACTCTATCTCCTTTTGTACTGAGTGAATGGCTTCTTAACCAGGCACGTGTATTACCTGTTCAAATTACCTATTCGAAAAACATTAGTACATTTACAATATTAGCTCTTGGCCCTGACCAGGGTCACCAGGGGGAACTGATAGTCTAACTCCTCCATCCCCCTTCCTGGTCACTCTGCTGTGGCCCTGCCCACAATTGGCATCTCCTCCAAGCTCTAATAACCTCCTCTCTTTGCATTCGCACCCTGCTGCCCACTTTTGTTCACTGGGGCAATCTTTTTTTGCGGGGAGGGTGGGGTATTATGGAAAGTGTTGGTCCTGCTCTTTGCTGATGACTTTACCTCCAGTTCTGGAAGGTCTTGCCACATCCATGGCGACTGCAGCTCATCCATGGCGACTGCAGCTCATGCGTGGCACAACTCTTGTTTATGTACTGAATAAAGGTCAGGTACAGATTTCTTCTGCATTTCTCGCCTTACACAAGAACAAAGTCCTTATCTGACACATCTTGGGATTCCCCAAGCCCAGCAAGCGTGGGTTCCAACCTTTGCCCCTTTTTAACTGCAAGACTTTAGACAAGTCACTCTACATCCCAGAATCCATTTCCCTCATGTGTGAAATGGGGATAGCAACACCAACCTCCTAAAAAGGTTGTGTGAGGACAAACCTGCTTAGAGATGCCAACATCCCATAGGAAGCAGTTTTTCTGACTGACTTGTTTTGTAGGTGGGGCGGGTTGAATTGTGCGGTACACTAAGCAGGTTCATGTCTTCATGAAATAGTCATCATATTAAATAACAATAGGGAGCTTTTTTTTTTTTTAATGGAGAATCACAAAATGAATTCCCGTGTACCTGGTACAATAAAACATCCGCCAGATTACATGGGCAAGGATGTTCATAGCAGCTTTATGCATAATAGGCCCAAACTGGAAAGGGAAAATGTCTAGTTACATGAGAGTGGATCAATTGTGCTATAGGCATACAATGCTCCCTGACAATAAAAACGAACCAACTACTGACACACGCAAGAGCTTGGATGAATCTCAGAGACACAATGATGAGTAAAAGATGCCAGACAGCAAAGAAAACATACTGTGTGGATGTCACTTATAGAGTTCAAGAACAGGAAAAATTAGTTTAAGGTAACAGATAGCAGATCAGTGGTTTTGGGCAAGAACTGGAGGAACTGATGGGGACGGAGGGCAAGAGGTAGCCTTCTAAAGTATTAAGAATGACCTATATCTTGATCTAGGTGATTACACAGATGTATAGATTTGTAAAATTTTTTCAGACATACACTTTAGATTTGTACACTTAAAAGATTTGTACACTTTACACGTTATACCTCAAGTAAAAGTTTTTTATAGAAAAATGTTTAAAATTATAATGGAAACAGTATACAGCCAATGAGGCCTGCTTAAAAATTAGCACTGCATTTATTTAAAATTATTTATGAAAACATTTGCTAGTTTTCAATACTTCAAGAATGCAAAATCCCAAGAATGACTATTTTTGTCATTGTTAAAAATGCACATTAAAACTTGCAGTCACATCTCTCTCCAACTCCTGCCCCACTTCCATGAGTAATAATGATCCAGAATTCGGTGTTATCCAAAACCCAAGCATTTCTGTACACTTTTAGTACATATGTATATATACCTACATATGTATTGTTTTGCATGTTTTTATAATTGATGGAAATGATAGCATACTGCCACTTGCTTTTTTGCTCAACATCATCTCTTGAGATTATCTGACATTCTCTTGACACCTAGTTTGTTCTTAGACTTTGCCATTACAAATACTGCTCTGAACACAGAGGTTTTTTTTTTTTTTTTTTTTTACAAAATTAGCACGTATTAAGCCTTTTATATGTGTCAGGCATTGTTTCATCTCTTCATCACAATGGAGCCTATAGCAGATGTTATCCCCATTTTGTGAGAGTTAGTCTTAATGTCTTTCTCCTTCATCCCAACCAAATCGAACACCAGGCCCTGTTGATTCTGCTTCAGGAATCTAGGTCAGCTCTCTCCCTCACTACCATCATTACTAGTATTCTCTCAACTTTGGATCATTCTAGGAGCTTCCAGCTGGTCTCACTGTTCCCCTCTGGTCTCCCTGAGATCTGTACTCCACAAAGTTTCTTATCCTATTCCGACAGTACCCTGTTTAAACCCCCAAATTCTATTGGCTTCCCACTGCTCTTAGGAAAAAATCCTCAATCCTCACCGGAGCCTCCTTCGCCCTCCTACACGATCCCACCTCTCTGGCCTCCTCTCCCAACCCTCACCCTCCGCTTCCCCTCCCGGAGAGTCAACCTGGGCCACGCTGGTTTTCCTTTCTATCCCTCAAACGCACCGTGATCTCTCAGGCATCAGGACCTTCACACCTGCGGTACCTGTGTGGAACTCTCTCCCCCAACTCCCCAGGTTAACTCTATGCTGCCTTCACACCTCCGCTCAACCGTCACTTCTTCCCTGAGGGAGTCAAGTCCCCTCTTCTATATCCCTTGGCGGCATCTATCAAAGAGGTGACTAAATTATTTGGGCAGTTATTTTGTCCACTGTATGCCTCTTTCGGTAGAATGCAGGCTCCATGAAAGCAAGCAGCTGCTCATCACTGCAGTGACCCCAGAACCTAGCCCTGCTGGCAGATGGGAAGACTCAATATGCGGCTTTACAAATATATATGTGAACGAGTAGTTTTGAACGAGTTAATGTGCCCCATTCACAGATGTGGAAACTGAGGCTCAGAGCACGCAAGGGATCTTCGCCTCAGCGACAAGGACGCCGCAGTCCTGAGACTAAAGTCTCTTTCTCCCGGCCCCCTCCCAGAGACACCTCCCACAGACACCTTCACGCCAGCGCTACACCGTCCACGGAAGATCCACGGTATTAGCCACTCCCGCGCGGTGCGGAGGGCTCTGGAAAACATACTCCACCCAACTCAGCGGCCCTGGTGACTTCCGCTTCCGGGGGGCACGGTCCTCTCGCGAGGCTTTGGAGAAGACGCGAGAGACAACTGTGGCCATTGTGGCCGCTGCGGAGGCAGCTGGCGATAGCTGGTCTGGGCTAGATCTCTGTTGTCCCATCTTGGACGCAGACTTTGTGCGCCGCGCTGCTGCTCTTCGCAGCCGGGCGCCGCGGCTCTCTCCTGGGTGCAGAGGTTGACTCTCCGGGAGGGGAAGCGACTCGCGTACGGTCGCAGCCAGCGGGGCAGGGGCGGGTCGCAAATGATGACCGCCACCCATACCTGGACGTTGGCAGTGGGGTCGCGGGGGCGCCCCAGACAGGGAAACTCCGGTGAGCGAGTTCGCCAGAGAGGACAAGGAGAGAGAATCATGTGTAGAGCTGACTGAGGCCTTCCGATACCTGGGCTATTTTCACGGGCTAAGGTGCATTAACCTGGTACTTAGGAGCTGGGGTTCTGGAATTAAAGATGTGGGTGGGTCCCAATTCCATTTCTGTCACTTCCTAACTATGTTACCCTTCGTGAGTTCAATACTTAAAACTCCCAGAGCCTCAGGTTTTTCTTTTCTTACCCTGTAGAGATAATCACAGTACTTCTATTATTACTAAATTAGGAAAAAACGGAGTGCAAATGTTTATTGCCTGGTGCTCAGGAGTCGATGGCTATTATTTAGAAGGAAGCAGGCAGGGACTGTTTCGGTCTGGAAATTGTTGGTTTGGGAAGGGCGGGCTGCACCTTGACCTGAGAGGCTTTATCTTCTAGAGAGAGGGTAGGCAAAGACCCTTGGCATCTCTCTTGCAGCCTTATCTTGAACAACTTCTGCCTTTAGAAATGAGAACCCCAAAGGGCACGTCGGGCTTCTCCAGAGCAGTCTTCCTGTCAGGGTAGGGAGCCTGTTTACCCTGGAAGTGGTGGCAAAGATTATCTTCTTGACAGACTCTACTCAGGCTCTTCTGAACTCTATTAGGTCCTGACTTTGGGAATTCCATGTTCATCTCTGGATTGTCCAGTTTTAGCAAGAATCCTGATAAGTCAGTTTAGCCAGAACGCCTCACCCTCAATATCTGATTGGGTTCCTCAACCTCTAGCATCCCTCAGGTAATGGCTAATCACCTTGATCTGCCTTCAACAAGAATCCCCTCTTATTAATCCCCACTCCCTC
>NW_011889081.1:863325-865627 GCF_000151845.1 Pteropus vampyrus
CTCAGGTTTTTCTTTTCTTACCCTGTAGAGATAATCACAGTACTTCTATTATTACTAAATTAGGAAAAAACGGAGTGCAAATGTTTATTGCCTGGTGCTCAGGAGTCGATGGCTATTATTTAGAAGAAAGCAGGCAGGGACTGTTTCGGTCTGGAAATTGTTGGTTTGGGAAGGGCGGGCTGCACCTTGACCTGAGAGGCTTTATCTTCTAGAGAGAGGGTAGGCAAAGACCCTTGGCATCTCTCTTGCAGCCTTATCTTGAACAACTTCTGCCTTTAGAAATGAGAACCCCAAAGGGCACGTCGGGCTTCTCCAGAGCAGTCTTCCTGTCAGGGTAGGGAGCCTGTTTACCCTGGAAGTGGTGGCAAAGATTATCTTCTTGACAGACTCTACTCAGGCTCTTCTGAACTCTATTAGGTCCTGACTTTGGGAATTCCATGTTCATCTCTGGATTGTCCAGTTTTAGCAAGAATCCTGATAAGTCAGTTTAGCCAGAACGCCTCACCCTCAATATCTGATTGGGTTCCTCAACCTCTAGCATCCCTCAGGTAATGGCTAATCACCTTGATCTGCCTTCAACAAGAATCCCCTCTTATTAATCCCCACTCCCTCCCCTGCTATAATTTTCAGCTCTTTCTTGGATTTAGAATTGAATGTGATCTCTCCACTGCAAAATCTCATTGCAGTGGTCCCTACACCTATGTCTGCGGTCCTGAACAATGTCCTTACCATTCCTTAACAAGTGACATGAATTTTTTTTTAAAGCATTGATTAAGAAGCCTATTCCTTAACTGTACCTTTCTCATTCTCCCTGAGTCTATCTCTGTCTCTCTCACAGGCTGGCCATCCTCTGTATGGTTGGCTTCAGCCCAAGCAGATTTTTTAGGGGGTAAGCTGGACATTTTACTTCTATTTATCTTTGCTTAGCTCCGGCCTCCTGTCTAAGCAAGCCTTTGAAGAAAGTATTGATGACAAAGATGCTGGCTTCCCTCCCTGAGGTAGAGCTCAGGTGAATGAATGTTCCTTTTGTCTAAATATTCTCTATCTAAAAGAGCAACTGTGTATCCAATCTCGTCTGAGCTTGGAAGCTAAACAGGGTTGGGCCTGGTTAGTACTTGGATGGGAGACCACATAGGAATACCAAGTGCTGTAGGCATTTAAAACAAACAAACGAACAAACCCACGGACTTAGTGCTTAAAAAACATTAGCTTTTATTAGCTCATGGACACTTTAGAAAAGTATAATAAAACACCCGTTATATATCAGGTTTTGGGCATGGTAGCTCTCTGATGACTCTTCTAGATAACTTAATCAAATTAGCTGACCTATTTGACTCTTAATGAATTGTTCATTTGAATCAGTCATTTGGGAAATTGCAACCAAAGATAATTCAAATTTTTACAGCACTTGATCACAGACCAATTTTTCCCCAGCCACAATTAAATAAGAGTAAATGTGAGCTGAACCAATGGCCTAGTATGTGTCATGGAACTGCATCACTCATCTGAAGATAATCATCCCCTCTGCCTTGAGAGGAAAATATATGTGTACTGCGCTGCTTAGTTGTTTGCAAACTTCTGTGAGTATGAGGCTGCCCTTTTAACTTGAATTATTTTGTAGACTCCATAAACACGGAAGACAAGCTATATTTATAAGTATAAATAAAAATAGTGATATGTGTGTCTAACTATAAATACTTTATACTATAAACAGTGCTTGGGGCTGTAATGGGTCTGTGGGCCTCTCACAGGAACTCCACAGCCCCAGGTGTCCCAGATCCACAAATTAAGACTCACAGACTTCATCCTAGTGCAGTTACAAGTCATGAAGCCAGAGCCAATGTTTATGGAGTGTCTCTTACAGGCTGGAGATTGTCACAGGTGCTTTACAAACATAATCTGATCTAATCCTGTTTGTCAGCTCTGAAGTTGGAACCATGACAGTCTCCACTTTACAGCTGAGGCAAGGTAAGGATTACCCAGTTATTCACTGGGGGAACCTGTATTTGAAATACTGGTTTGGGTGCACATTGATGGAGGTCCAAATTCATCCAGTATTATATTTGTTATGGACAGAATGTTTGTGTGCCATCCCCTCACCCCACCCCCCCGCCCCAAATGAATTAAGACAGAGATCCTGGGCAAAGTAGAAATTTAGCTTTTAAATCTCTGATGACTGTAGTCACTGAAAACTGTCCAGATAGGAGAAGACCAGGACTAAAGTAGCCAGGATGTGGTTACTACATAGACTTGCTAACTTCTGTACATCTGGCTTTGAGGAGAAGATGACAGATAGAAGTCT
>NW_011889081.1:865677-867758 GCF_000151845.1 Pteropus vampyrus
ATTGTTCATTTGAATCAGTCATTTGGGAAATTGCAACCAAAGATAATTCAAATTTTTACAGCACTTGATCACAGACCAATTTTTCCCCAGCCACAATTAAATAAGAGTAAATGTGAGCTGAACCAATGGCCTAGTATGTGTCATGGAACTGCATCACTCATCTGAAGATAATCATCCCCTCTGCCTTGAGAGGAAAATATATGTGTACTGCGCTGCTTAGTTGTTTGCAAACTTCTGTGAGTATGAGGCTGCCCTTTTAACTTGAATTATTTTGTAGACTCCATAAACACGGAAGACAAGCTATATTTATAAGTATAAATAAAAATAGTGATATGTGTGTCTAACTATAAATACTTTATACTATAAACAGTGCTTGGGGCTGTAATGGGTCTGTGGGCCTCTCACAGGAACTCCACAGCCCCAGGTGTCCCAGATCCACAAATTAAGACTCACAGACTTCATCCTAGTGCAGTTACAAGTCATGAAGCCAGAGCCAATGTTTATGGAGTGTCTCTTACAGGCTGGAGATTGTCACAGGTGCTTTACAAACATAATCTGATCTAATCCTGTTTGTCAGCTCTGAAGTTGGAACCATGACAGTCTCCACTTTACAGCTGAGGCAAGGTAAGGATTACCCAGTTATTCACTGGGGGAACCTGTATTTGAAATACTGGTTTGGGTGCACATTGATGGAGGTCCAAATTCATCCAGTATTATATTTGTTATGGACAGAATGTTTGTGTGCCATCCCCTCACCCCACCCCCCCCCGCCCCAAATGAATTAAGACAGAGATCCTGGGCAAAGTAGAAATTTAGCTTTTAAATCTCTGATGACTGTAGTCACTGAAAACTGTCCAGATAGGAGAAGACCAGGACTAAAGTAGCCAGGATGTGGTTACTACATAGACTTGCTAACTTCTGTACATCTGGCTTTGAGGAGAAGATGACAGATAGAAGTCTGAGGCCCCACAGCTAACCGGGAGGCAGTTAGAAATGGGGAAGTATGGGGCAGCTTTGAAAATGTTGGCATCCCCACACCTGCCTATCCCTTTAGACAGAGCCCAACTAGTCCAGCAACCAGATTGTGGTCATCCGGTCCTATAAAACCTGCTGATCCCTCAAATTCTCCATCATTCTCTTCTGTTTTCCCCCTTTTCCCACTCCCACTTTTGTCCATGCTCTCTTCTTCCTCTCCTGCTACATACCTGTCTGTGACTTGTTCAAATGATCCCTTTCCACATTCTTCTGAAGCAGATGGAATGGCAGGCCTCTTGTGTTGGACTTCAGCACCAGTCCTCTGAACAGTTCCACATCTCGGTCCATCCCAGCAGCGCTCCCACAACCAGAGGTAGTTCATTCTAAGATCCCAACTTTGGGCGTTTTAAGATTAAACAGGCATATATGGGCCTGCCTTTCTTCAGGTCCCACCACAAGATTGTGAGGGCCTGGGGCAGTCCCAAAATCTGGCATCAAACCTTAAAGATGCCTCCCTTTCAGGGAGGTGCGGTCTCCAGAAATCAGCCATGAACAACCCAGCGTCTCGTTCTGCTTGATGTCCTCACAATAAAAACCGAATATTGAATGTGGGGTGGAAGGTGAAACATGACAGAATGGAGAGTAGAAGTGGAAGAAAACAGCTAGTAGGAGGATAGAGTTATGTACTAGGTCTGGGAATGCCAGAGGTGAAGGACTCAGAAATCGCCTGGTGTTTCTGTCAGTGCTGATGTTTAGGGCACTTACTGTGTGCTAAGCACATAACTCTCACCAAGACCCTTTACCTGCTTACCCTCCGAGTGCCCTTAGACCTCCCCCAGGCTCCACTGAGACACCAGGGAATGTCTAGGTTACCCCCAGTTCATGGTGCCTGCTTGGCACAAACTGGAGCCCAATAAACATTTGCTAACAAATGAAAGAAGCAATTGATAACCAAGATGCCCCCAGGAAGTAACTTTCTAGACGATCACTTTCCAGTCTCTAAAATTAAAGAGATTGGACGAGAATAGACGCCTGGCTTCCAACCTCACCCAGCTCTGCACTTACTTCGGCGTATGACCTTGGGCATGTCATTGAACCTTTCGTGC
>NW_011889081.1:868733-903149 GCF_000151845.1 Pteropus vampyrus
GATATCATCATATCTTCTTTTCAAATGGGGGAACTGAAGCCCAGAGCGGTTAAGTAGTTTGCCTGGAAATTAGCAGGGAGTAGTAACAGAGACAGATTGATCTATTTTAGCCCTTTTTGTCCAGGAAGGTGAGTTGGCCCTGGAGCCAAGGCAGTGGCTTATGGGTGCAGATGCTTATCCAGCCCCAGCGCTGCACCTCAAATGATGTTATCGTCTGTACACAGGGCCCTGAAAAACATCTTTCCAGTGTCTGGCCAGGGGTATAGGGAGAGACAGATTTGAGTCCTGAGAAGGACCAAAGCCTACCCAGAACAATGGCGACCTCCCAGGGCCTCCAGCCCCCACCACCCCTGGAGCAGGAGGGGATCCTGATTGTAAAGGTGGAGGAGGACTTCAGCTGGGAAGAGACATCCTCCTTGGAGTCAGAATACCCCAGCCCGGAGACCTTCCGTCAGCTCTTCAGGCTTTTCTGCTACCAAGAGGTGGCTGGACCCCGAGAAGCCCTAAGCCGTCTCTGGGAGCTCTGCTGCCACTGGCTGAGGCCCGAACTGCACACCAAGGAGCAGATCCTGGAGCTGCTGGTGCTGGAGCAGTTTCTGACGGTGTTGCCAGGGGAGATCCAGGCCTGGGTGCGGGAGCAGCAGCCGGAGAGCGGTGAGGAGGCCGTGGTCCTTGTCGAAGGGCTGCAGCAGGAGCCCAGGAAACAGAGGGTGAGGTGGGGGGCAATTTGGCCTGAGGTGAGGGAACAGGGCCTATATTCTCAGGGTACTGCTGCTGAGGTCTGCATTTGGAGATTCCTTTGCCTCTAGAGCATGGCCAGCCATGGTCATTGAGAGGACTTGCGGCTACCTAGTTGCTGTGCATAGAAGAAGGCAACTGCAAGGTGTTTCTCAGCCTCGGCAAATGGCTGTCCACGTGTTGGTTAACCACATATACCCCACTAGCCCTTTCTAAAGTAGTGTTGATTGGTTTATTAACACATTCCCAGTATAGGCAAGACACAGATTTTGATGGGAAGGAGATTGGAGACCTTCCCAGGCAGAGTCTTGGGAGTTGAAGGGATCCCAAGGAGGGGAGGGGCACTGGGAAGACCAGGGGCTGGTGGGTGCTCTGGTTAGTGCCCACAGATATTTCTCAGTCTCTCTAGATCTATGCCATCCCATATAGTGACTACTGGCCACATTTGGCTTTTTAAATTAAAATTAAATAAAATTGAAAATGTAGTTCTTAAGTCACACCTGCTTTATTTCCAGAGCTGAGTCATCACATGTCTCTAGTGGCTACTGTACTGGACAGTGTGGGTACAGGACACTTCCATCATCGTGAAAAGTTCTATAAACAATGTCACTCTAGAGCACGCTCTAACTTCTGAACAGATTTGGGGAGTGGGAAGTCTATTACAAATTTCTCCTGCATTTAGTTGCAAAACTTTCTAAAATGAAAAAAATGTCATGTCACCTACTGTTTTAATTATTTTTTCAGTGTTATGCCCAGATCAGATATTTGGCAAATGCTAACGGGTCATCTTTTTCTCTGTGGCAGTGCCTTGGCCACACATTGCTATTCCTTTGCATCTAGCGGGACAGACACATCCCCCCAAAACTGAATTGAGTGCAGTAAGCAAATTCTGCTGCTGTCTTGGTGACTAACAAGAACTCAGGATCCCCTCCCAGCCCCTCCAATGTTGGTGTTTGGAGTTCCTGGCATGGTTTCCCTCTGTCACTGTGTACTTTGGAACCTTTAGAGACTGTCTCCTGTCAGAGGTATGGAATGTTGGACATGAGGGAGCCTGAGATGGGTTCCCAACGCTGGTTTTCCCAGCTCTGGGAATGTTTCAGAGCTCAGAAACACTGGGACGCAAGTTCATTCAATTTACCTCCTCCAGAATTAGGAATCAGAGTATCCTAAAGCACCTGTAGACAATTTTTAAAAAATGTAGCAAATGCAGTAATGCCAACTTCCAAAATGAGATCGGATTCAGGGCCCTTTTGGCCCAAGGTCTGTCAGGAGCACCTGGAAACAAGGGTAAGAATGTGACAGTGACACCAATGCAGTCTTCTATGCACCAATGAGGAGAGACTGTGGAATCTCACTCAGCAGAGGAAGCCTTCCTTTGTCCTGGCTCACGTTCCCTCTCCCTGAGAGTTGGCTGGAGGGAGGGCTGTGTGTGGCATGTAGAGGGCAAAAGGTGCAATTTAGACACAACGAGTCCTCCCCAGTGGTGAGGATGGCCAGGGGTGCTGGAGACAGGAGGGGCTGAGAACCCTGTGGGTCACCCTCTGACCTGGGAGCTGGTGGGCAGCACTTCATTTGTGTGCAGGGCCCGGAGACGCTCTCTGATGACACAGTGCCTGACAGGACGGGGAAACAGTCTTTGAAACACCAGGCAGAGGCCCAGCCAGAGGAGCTGTCCCTAGAGGAAGGGGCTTGGCACTCCAGGAAGCATCTAGCCCAGCTGAGCCACAGACCGAAGAGAGGCTTCCAATTTTGGCCAAAGAGGGGTGAGTAGCCTCCCCTCTTGAGAAAAGCAGCCCTGCAGGGGAGGGAGGTGAAGGGAAGAAGTGTCGCAGGTGGTCGAGGCCTATGTGCATGTGGCATGGACAGGCTCCCAGCAGGAAGCTGAGCATAGGTGGGGAGCAGCCTCACCAGTCCTGGCCTTTACTGCCATTTCCACAGGTGGGCTCTGTGGGCTTCACTGGTGACTCTGTGCTCTTTCCCCAGGTTCAGTGGCCTCCCAGCACCAGGAGACGGCATCAGCATCCAAGTCTTTCCTTTCAGCCTGGTCCCAGGTGAGCTGGCACTTCTGGTCTGCAGCATCCCTATGGGGACACTTGTCTCCTATGGTCGGGACCTCAGGTTTCAGTGATGCTCCACCCTGGAGTGACCTTCATCTCCTGAGAAGTCTTGCCTTTTCTCAAATGCCGCCTGAATATTAGGCCTGTCCCAAAGGATTCTAGGATCCAGTGGTGAGCTAGGGCAGTCGCTCAAACTCAACTGTGTGTTAGAATCTCTTGGGATTCTGGGTAAAAATACAGATTTCCCCCTTGACTCTGGCCTGGAATAGTCTTTTATTTTGCTTGTTTGTTTAAATAACAGTTTTATTGAAATGTAATTCATATACACAATTCACCCATTAAAATGTACAGAGTTTACTGTATTTACAGAGTTGGGCAGTCATCACCACAATCAATTTTAGAACATTTTCATCACCTCTCCAAAATATTCCATACCCATTAGCAGTCACTCCCTATTTGTCCCTCCCCCTAGTACCCAGCAACCACTAATCCTGGATTAGTCCCTGGATTTGTCTCTTCTGGACATTATTTGCTTGAGTTTTATTTTTATTTTATTTTATTTTATTTTATTTTATTATTTTATTTTATTTATTTTATTTTATTTATTTTATTTTATTTATTTTATTTTATTTTATTATCTGTTGTCTGGGTTTTAATCATGCTCCCTAGGTCAGTCTGATGCTAGATTTGGGAACCACTGGCCTAGAGCCATTCTGCAGTCCTCAAGTGACCCCATTTGGGTGCCAGGGATGGCTTGAGCTGAGCTAGGGCATGCTAACTTGTATCTCTGAGGAACGTGGGCCCCAGTAGCTGAGCATACAATGGATCTGGCTGCTCCACACAATGAATCTGTCCATACCGTCTCTGGCCCTGCAGCAGTGGGACAGAGCACAGTGGCAACAGCGTCCTCCCAAAGAGCAGGATCCTGCCATGTCTGTGAGCCAAGCTTGGGAGTAGGAGAATGAAAGTGTGGGGAGGTGAGCAGGACGCACTACTGTGATGTGAGTGGGCTGTATTCTTGTAGGTGCCGGTGACCTTGGAGGACGTGGCCGTGTACCTGTCTCAAGAGGAGTGGGGGTGCCTGGACTCAGCTCAGCGGGACCACAGCTGGGACATGCTGCCAGAGAGTGAAGGTAATGTGTGGGGAGAACCTGGCCACTGCTCATCAGAAACCATGACGTCTGGTGTGGGCTGATCCCAAGGAGGGTGGCTTCTTGCCTTCGGTTGGCTGTGGCTGGCCTAGCATCTCCCCAAAGGTGTGTGTTAGCCTCTGGAACTCACGACCCAGGCCATTTCCCCACTCAGTACCTTCCCTGCCTCCTCCCTGCATACAGGAGCCAGTCCAGTGGTTCTCAAACTTTAGTGGCCTGAGGAATCATGGAGAGCAAGTTAAAAATAGGAACTTGCCAGTCCCATGCCCAGGGGTTGGTTCAGTGGGCCAGGGACACTTTGTGGTGAGTCTGCTTGGCAGCCAGCTACATACAACCTGCAAAGCCAGGGTTGCTGGTGTCCTGTCAGTGCCCCAGCTGCAGTGGGGGCAGCGTGGCTGCTCACCCACATCCCAGGCAGGTGCCCAGAGCTATCCTGGGTTCCTTCTTTCGCCCTTTCACCCAGATGGTTGGTCTAATTTCCCTTCATCTTCTGTGCCACCCTCAGCCTTGGCCATCCACGGCCTCTCCTTACCACCACCCCAGCTCCCCACCCAACAGTGTCTCTTTTGCTCGTCCCACTTGGCTCGTCCCGCCACTCCTGTCACCCACTCGTTCCCTAAAATATTTTCTAAAGAAATTGAGGTGTTGCTTTGTATCAGTTGGGGTCCTCTAGAGAAATAGAACTAATAGGATGTGTGTGTGTGAATGTATGAAAGAGATTTATTTTAAGGAATTGGCTAACATGATTATGGAGGCTGGCAAGTCCAAAGTCTGTAAGGCAGGCCAGTAGGCTGGAAATTCAGGCGAGACTTCTGTGTTGCAGTCTCAAGGCCAAATTCCTTCTCTGGGAAACCTCAGGTTTTGCTCTCAGGTCCTTCAGCTGATTAGATGAGGCCCACCCCCAATATGGAGAGTGATCTGCTTAAAGTCAGCTGATTGTAGGTGTTACTCACATCTTCATAGTATCTCCACAGCAGCATCTAGGTTGGCATTTAACCAAATAATGGTACCAAAGCCTGGCCAAGCTGGCACAGAAAATTAATCATCACATACTTTCCTTTACATCCTCATTTTTTTCAAATTAAGTATTTGTGGAGTGAATGAAATGAAAGTTTTCTATTGCCACATATGAGGAGAGCACTAATTTGCTGTGCATGCTGTTGCCTGCCCATTGCTCAGTGTTCTCTGTTTTGCGTATCTTTCCTGCTGTAGTTGTAACTCATGGCCAGAGGTCTCTGTTATGATGAAACTCTGGCCTCCTCCAAGGCATCAGGGTTTCCCTCCAAGAGCCACTGAAAGCCTTGGGCCCTGTTCCTCACTTCCTCTCTCTTGGAGGAAATAGACTGTACAGAAGCAAAATACCTCCCACCTCTGTCTTTCAGAGCGTCGCACTTTTCCATAGATTTTTCTGATGCCCCTTTTCCTTCACAAGGAAAAGGATGTTGCAATCCCATGGTTTCAACCCAGCTCACACTCAATGTCCTCTCTTCTCTTTCCCCGTAAGCAGGACACCCCACACCTAGGCCCCATCTGATTACCCACCGAGGGTGAGAGGAAGGCCTTCGGGACCCAGCTCATGCTGCCTTGGGGCCTAGGGATGTGTCCGGTGGTGGTGGCTCAGGTGAAGGTGTCAGAAGGAAGGAAATGGAAGTCCTAGATTAGTCTCTCCTTTCCTGGGGTTTAGACCTTGGTGGTTATGTTTGTGAAGTTCAAGCTCGAGGGCTTAGAGCAGGAGTCGGCAGACTTTTTCTATATAAGGCTGGATAGTAAATAGTTTAGGTTTGTGGGCCATACAGTCTGTTGTGACTACTCAGTCCTGCCATCGTGGTACAAAAGCAGCCACTGGCAGTAGAAAGTATGAAAGGACATGGGTGCAAAGAGAGGCATTGGCCCTTGGGCTCAAGTGTACTGACCCTGCCTCCAGGAAAGGCAGGGGGAGATAGGTGACCTTAAGAAAGATTTAGGGCTCAAAAAGAAACCCTTCCATGGAGAAGGAGAGAGTCATACCTGATCAGGCTGGGACCACGTATGGCCCACAGGAGCAAAAGTGAAACTAGTCTCTGAGGGAGAAATGAGGGCAAGGAGCCTAGGCCAAGCGTGGGGCAGATCAGAGAGCCCCCAAGTGTCACCCAGTTAGCAGCACTCACTCTCTTGGGCCTACACCTGGGAGTGCAATTGCTGGGTCATACGGTGACGATGTATAACCTTTTGAGGAACTGCCACACTCAGTTCCTTGTTGAAAATTCTCACAGTAGGCCAGCGAGGTGGTTTCATAATCATCTCAATTGCACACTTGTGGGAATCGAGGCTCAGTAAACATGAGCCAAGCCCATGTTGGGCTTTCTGGATGTGTGAGTGTGGCGACAGGAGGGAAGAGCAAGAGGGGCCTGCCTAAGGGGCCTGGGGGTAGACAGGGCCTTAGTTCAGACATGTCCCAGGGCGACGGGAGTCTCTGCCCCTCCTTGTTGGGTAAGTATGTGCCTGCTGTAAGCTTCTCAGGGGGCTCTACTTGAACACGTCTGTTCCCCAGCCCCCTGGTGCCCCAGCATGTCTCATGCCCCAAGATCCCCAGGTGGGTTTTATCTCATGCCACAGACAAAGAAGTAAAGTAGAGCATTTGCCCAAAGTCACACAGCCTGGAGGGACAGAGCCAGAGTCCAGTCCAGGGTCTTTTCTCTCTGTGCTCATGTCACCACGGTGGTAGCTCTTGAACTTGGATCTGCACAGGGTCCTCAAGGGCTGCCCCAAAGTATATGAGCGGGAGGCCAAGGAGCTGGGACCTCAGGCCTTCTGATCCTGCTCCAACCAGAACAGCCTAGAGCAGGGTCTCTCTCCCTGGGCACCATTGACATCAGGGCCGGATCATCCTCTGTAGTGGGGCCATCTGTGCATCAGAGGGTGTTCACCAGCATCCCTGGCCTCCACCCACTAGATGCCAGTTGGACCACTTCCCCCCAGGTATGACAACCAAAAATGTCTCTAGACATTGCCAAGTGTTGCCTGAGGTACACCACTGCCCCCAGTGAGAATCCCTGGCCTAGAGATTACGAACCCAGACTCCAGAGCCGGACTACTGGGGTTCTTAACTTACCAGCTGAGGGACTCTGGGTAAATTCCCTGACCTCCCTATATCTCAGTTTTCTTGCCTGTAAAATGGGACAGTGATAGCACCCACCTCATGGGCATTACATGGGTTAAACAAGTTGCAGTGGGTTTACAACAGCCTCTGGCCATGGTGTTAGCACCTCATACTAGGGGCCGGCTCACACTCCCTGCTCTGTGTTTTGAGGGGGAATTTGAAGAGCCTTGCTTCACCATTTTCTTGAGATGGGACACCCCACCCAGCCTTTGCCTTCTTATCAGAAGCTCCCCTTTCCTGTCCCCTCTCCCTGTGAAGCCCTCAGGGATTCTGCTTTCTCTTTCTCAGGACTTGGGATGCAATTTGAGGATGGAGAGGACACCAGAAAGGACACGCCAGTAAGAACAGAGTGGGACCAAATGCTGTCAGCGCAGTGCAGGGGTCCCAGCCCCCCAACGCTAGTTCAGGAGCCAGCCCCAGTCAGGGGCCTGACCAGGCCTCAGTGGTCTCTGGAAAGAGGAGGTCCCCAAAGGGAGGCAAAGTCATACACATGCCCCGAATGTGGCAAAGGCTTTAACAAAACATCCCACTTGACCAAGCACCAGCGCACACACACTGGGGAGCGGCCGTACCAGTGCCCCGTGTGCGGGAAGGGCTTCAGCGACCGCTCCAACTTCAGCACCCACCAGCGGGTCCACACGGGCGAAAAGCCCTACCGGTGCCCTGAGTGCGGGAAGTGCTTCAGTCAGAGCTCCAGCCTGGTCATCCACCGCAGGACGCACACCGGGGAGCGGCCCTATGTGTGTGCTGAGTGCGGGAAGCGCTTCAGCAACAGCTCACACTTCAGTGCCCACCGCAGGACACACACGGGTGAGAGGCCCTACATGTGCCCGGCCTGCGGCCGGGGCTTCCGCCGGGGCACCGACCTCCACAAACACCAGCGGACCCACAGCAGAGAGAAGAGCCCACAGCCATGCCTCAGGGGTGCAGCTGCCCCCCAGACCCTCGTGGCTCCAGGAGGCCCCTGGGGTCAAAGCCTGACCACCACTCATGGAAGTCAGTGACAGTTCGTAAAGCTGCCAGAGCTGTTTCTGTCCCGGAACCAGAAACCCTGATTTTAAGGCATCTTCAGACCAACTCCATTTGTTCCCCTGGGCCTGGTGTGAGAACATGGCTGTGGGACATTTAGGGTGGAGTTAATGGGTGCAGAGCTAATATATTTGGGTCTTGGGGCTCCCATATACGTGACTACAAACTGTGTGGCTTACAACAACAGATTTTCTGTTTCAGTTCAGGAGGCCATAAGTCCAAAGTCAAGGTGTCTGCAACACTGATTCCTCCCGGAGGCTCTGATAGAGAAACCATTCTGTGCCTCTTCCAGCTTCTGGTGTTGCTGGCAGTCCTTGGCATTCCTGGGCTTGTGGCAGCATCACTCCTGGCTCTGCCTCTGTCATCACACAGCCTTCTGCCTGTGTGTCTCTGTGACTTTTCTTGTAAGGACAGAGTTATTAAATTTAAGCTCCCCCACCCCCCACTCCAGAATGACCTAATTACTAAATATGTCTAATTACCCTATTTCCAGATAAAAGGTCACATTCTGGGGTTCTGGTTGGACAAGAATTTGGGGGACATGCTTCAACCACTGTGGGGGAAGCCTCAGTGGTTGCAGTTGCTTGAGGCACTACGTACCCTGGCCTTCCCCTCCCATCTTACCACACTTTCAAAATGTAGCCTTTGGGAGCTTTTCCTATATTCCACTGGTGTCACCAAGGAAATGGGGTGAGATGAGAGTTACCCTCAAAGATCCACAGCTGTTCTGGAGGATGGGTGCCTACTGTGGGAATGCTTCCCCATCTGACCGGCCTTGCTATCCTCCCAGTGTAGTGGTCCAGGGCTTCTTCTGCTCCGGCCCCAAGTGGCCATGCTCCGGAACACAGGCCAGCCTTGGTTGCCCCACTTTGTCTTTCTGACATGGGTGCGCGTGCCTCTGATTTGTTCACATCTACAGCCTTCCAAAGTGGATGGGGGGAGAGGTGTAGAGTCCTTGTTCAGCTTAGTCATCATTGAAGTCATGGGACAGCTGCTGAAACCACTGGGTTCCAGAAAATTCCATCTAGAAGTATGGCCGTTCCTTACGGATGGGTAGCTTTGGCCCTCATGCCGTATTGTGATGCTCCATTCCGTTTTGTCACTCAATTGCTGTATATATTTTCACCTTTCCACGCAACCTAGGTTCCAAGGCATGAGACCTGCTCTTAGTCAATAAATGATGTCAGTCCTCATGGCCCCGTCTGCTCTGTCCTGCATATTCTCTGGAGAATGGGGCCGCCTGGTTTAAGGGTGGTTTCTTTACCTTCTTGGCCAGCTTCTGGAGCTTTCCTGAGGCATGTACCCAGCCAGATCCAGTTAGGCCAGCATTGCTGACCACCTGCCTTCCCCATGCAACTGTGAGCCCCCAGGCTTACTTCTCAGGTCCAGGCTGTTTCTGGAAGCAGCTGTCCTCTTCCTGGCCCAACAGCTGGGCCCACCAAAGTGCATGTTCCATGTTCTCTCATGCAGTCCTATGATGTAGGACTTTTTGTGATTGTTTTTATAGATGGGGAAACTGAGGCCTGACAGTCTTAAGCACCTTGTCCAGGTGACAGAACAGGCTTTCTCAACCCAAGTCAGAACTCCCACTGCCTCGATTCCTTCTGGCTTGCTTTGATAGACAGTAATTCACAGCATTTAACTTGAAACAAAGTTTATTTTATGTCACTGTGCATCATCCTAAATGAACTTACTGGTGTTAAGAGGGGTAGAGATGGGGGAAATGGGATTAAAGGGAAAAAAAACAAGGTCTTTGCTCTTGACAGCTAGTCTGGCAGCACGGGTGGTGTGCCACATTTGGGCTGCCCTGCCCAGCGCCTGAGCCCTGACCATGTTACATGTGCCCCAGAACTGAGGGTGAGGGGCCTCTGCAGGTAAGACGGCCTAGGGACCCCAAGTGATAGCCGTCTGGCTGCATTCTCTGCAGAAAGGCCACCCTTGGGCCTCCTGTGGCCTTGGCGGAAGCCCCTCTTTCATCTGGCTTTTAATGAAACACTTCATTGTTGGAAGTGGGGGCTGGTGGTGGGGCTCCTGTGATCAGGGCAAGTGGAACCTGTGGCCTGGGTCTTGGTTGCCTGTGGCTGGCTGAGGCCATGTAGGGCCTGTCTTGCCTGGTGCAGGGCTGGATAGGAAGAGACCTTTACCTATTTTCTTTGCATGGCAGCCAGTGGTGACCCCACCTGCGCGCTGGAACACGCACCCAAATGCCAAAGACCCTGCTGGAAAGCCTGAGCCTACAGCATGGGAGGACCCCAGGTGATTTTTCTGTTCTTCCCATGGGGCAGGCAGGAAGGAGGGGCCTGAGACTGAGAAGCAGAATGTTGGAAACAAGCTGGGGAGAGGACAGAGGTGCCACAGATAAGGGCTTCAACCTGTTGAGAGCAGCAGGGCTGAGAACAACAGTTATGAAAGCACCCTGTGAAAATGGGGGTGGGGTGGGGGATAATGTTTGTGGAGTAACGGGGTGAGAGAGACGGGAGCACCTCCTGTGGGCCCCCAGCTCTTGCTGGTTATCCACAAGGATGACTTTGTGAAATGGGGACAGTTTCAGGTCTGAGAACATTCAGTATTCTCTATATTTAAAGGTCACCTCCACCCTTAGTTTGGAAGGAACTTAGAACATACGTATGTCTTTGTGTCTTGGTTAAAGAAAAAAATCAAATTTCGATCAAAAGTTGTGTGTGAGCATGTGTATGCGTGCTGTGTTAATTTAAGTACACAAGATAGCAAGTGTCCAGGGACCCAGGAAATTAGGCCAAAGTCTTTTTTAAAACATTTCTCTAAATGTTTTACTTAAATTTTATAGTTTTAAAAAAGACCCTGTATGACAGAAATAACAGATGCACATTAAAGGAAACAAACGCTGAAATGGACAAAGATGAAAAGCCTCACATTCCCACGATCAGAACAAAACCACTGTCTTCACAGGCTTTTCCTTCCAGGCCTATTCAGAGTATTGGGGCCACTTGAGTTGTATCGCTGTAGGTACAAGTTTGTGCTGGCATCTTTGTGCTCTAAGTGTATGTAAATGATATAAATGTTTGACTGAATTCTAACAGAGGGTTAGGTGATGGATCCACAGCTGAGGGTCCTTGGCTGCTGCTAATGGCCTGGGTGCGTCATTGGAGAGTCACACCATCTTGCTAACCTTCTCTTATCTCATCCCAGAGGCATCTACAGTTGACCCAGAGGAGGCACCAGGACCTCCCTGGCTGTTGCTGGTACAAAAGGGTCCCCCAGAGCCCTGAGACTTCTTCCTGAGGGTCTGGCCTGGGCGTTCTGCTTTAGTCCAAAGAGTTAGGTTTTGCTTCCTCCCAGTCCTGGATCCAGCTGTATCTTCAGGGGCCTGAGCCTTCTGGCTGTTGGGACCCTCACTGGCGGGCAGCTGGGGCTGAGCCATCCCCTTCCGAAATGCCCTGAGCTGCTGGAGAAGCCAACTTTTCCCAGTACAGTCCCTGTGACACGAGAGAAGCAACGTCAATCAATGCCAAGTGGAGGCCAAACCTCCCAGTGCTCTCCCACTGCAACAGGACACAAACACACAAAAGCCAGAGTGCTTTCAGAAGCGTGTTCCCTGGTTCTTGAGATGCTAAATCAGTAATGATTGCAGCTTTTGCCCTTGCTGAGTCAGAATGCATGTCAGCATGTTAAAGGCTTCTGGGATGAAACCTATATGACCCTTCTCAACCCATGTTTTTCTTCCCTTTTTTTCCCTATAATGCCTAATCACAGACTCCATTAGGAGAAAAATTACATTAAACTCTGACATTCCCAAAGGGTAGGATCTGCAAGCTTTGCAATTCCAAAGATGATGGACACTGCCACAGCATATGATTCTAACTCACCCCATGACCACAGCATGGCCTCCCCAAGTCAGAGACTTGAGCCTTCTCTGCATTTGACATTTCATGTCTTAATTCACCCAAGCTTTTCATTTCTGGCTAACAACCATCACTTTACTCCATCTCTACAGTTCCTCTTCACTTCATAAGCCTTGGCCAGTACCATCAGTAATCGGAAGCAGAATTAATTTGGGAAGCTATTTTACAGAAAGAAAATGTACTAATTTTTTCTGAAGAGCAGGATAAAGTGTCCTTGGTAATGTCCAGGGACAGCAGTCCAGGCTGAGACGATGCTGGGCTCCCCCATGGGCTCCCAAGGATACCCTCTCTACCTCCCAGACCTCCCCCTACCCCACCCCGCTCCCATCTCTCATGTGCTAGCCCTTTGGATGCAAGGCAGAGAACTAAAAGCATAAATGTTAAATGGGCCAGGCCAAGGCTTATGCAGAAAGCAGACAGGGAGCAGCCCCAGGCAGAGCCTCGAGCGGTTACCGTACCCCCCTGGGCCCTGCTGGTTTCTCAGAGCCATTGTTTCCTCTTCCTCTGCCTCCTCGCTGTCAGAGGAGCTGGAGCTGGAGCTGGAGCTGGAGCTGGAGGTGGAGCTGGAGCTGGAGCTGGAGCTAGAGCTGGAGGAGAGGGAATCATGGTTCGCTGGACGTGCCCCAGTCCACTCCAGCCAAGCCAGCCTACCACCAGGGACTTGGAGTGCCCAGGCCTCCCTGGTGACCCAAGGCAGGAGGATGGGTAGGACAGCCAAAGCCCAGTGGTGGAGGGTCGCACCCCAGGGCAACATAACCCACCTAGATTGTTTACTTAGATCTCTTCAGGAGAAAGATTACTGTCTGCTCTTGCTTTCACCCTCCCTACTCAGAGAGCCTGCTGACCAAGTGAGACTGTTGGCCAGGCTCAGCTCCCAGCTAAAAGCACTTCTCAACTTAGCAGTGCTCCCAGGATTTGCCCACATCTGAGTCCTCCTGTCTGTCAGAGTTCCTGTTCCTCTCTAGGCCAATGTGGCATCTGCAAAGCAGTGGGTTTGCTTCGGGGCTGTCACCGCTCCCTGTACCTTTCCAATGACTGCTGGTCTGATGGCTCCGTGGGCCTCAGGTCAATGAAGGTGGTAGGAGGCTTCACTGGGTTCCTTAGCCAACACTGGCCCAGCTCAGCCTGGAAGCCCAGCTCTGTCAAAGCACGTCTGAGATGAGAAGAGCAGAGGTGCTGAGTCACTTCTTAGTGGTTGTGTGTGACCTGCACTGGGCTCATGGCTGCCACTGACTGAGTAGTACCCACTGTGTGTCGGGCACGGAGGTAGGCCCCATCAATGCATTCGCTCTTTTACTCTTCAGAACAAACCTCAAGATTTAGGCCAGCGCCATCCAATCGAACTTTCTGTGACGATTAAAATGTTCTATGCCTGTACTTTTCATCATGGTAGCCACTTGCTACAAGCAGCTATTGAAATTTACATTTAAGCTAATTAAAATTAAATTAATACAATAAAATTAAAAATTCAGTTCCTCAGTTGCACTAGCCACATTTCAAGGGTTCAGTAGCCACATGTAGCCAGTGTAAGTCTAGATATTTCTGTTAGACACTTCGGGTTGCCAGGATTAGAAGCCACCACAACTAGCTCAAGCGAGAAGGAAATTCATTGGCTCTCAGATTCTAGAGAGTAGAACTACCGAAGTGTGGGAAGAGCAGGGGTACAGCTGAGCCTTAAGGGACCCCAAAGCTCTGTCTCTACCTCTGCCCCTACAGCTTCACTCTTTCTCATCACAGCTGGCCTTTCTCCACCCTCCCACCCCTACCCAGAGACACGGGAGAGTAGAAATTCCCAGGGAAAAGCTCTGATTGGCCTGGCTGGGATCAGATGCCCAGGGCTGACCCAATCAATGGTGACCAGAGGGGCAGGGCCCTACTCTTGGGGAGGCCATATGGATGGTGAAGGGAGGGTTCTCATGGGGTAGGAGAAAGAGCAGGTGTTTTGGGGCTTGGGTCCCAGCTCTGCTTTATATGGCCTGGGCAAATCCACCTCTCTGAGCTTCAGTTTCTCCATTTATAAAATGGAGATAATTGTAGCACCTGATCAGATTCTTGAGATGAGAAAAACACACAGAGTGCCCCACCCATAGTAGGACTAATAAATACTGCAAGGCCATGGGCCTGTTCTAGAGAGGACAGGGCCCAAAAAAGGTATTGGCTGGCAAGAAGTCCCACCTGTTTCCAGCCTCTGGCTGTTTGGTGTCCTGGGACGTGTCAGCAGGCATTTTCCAGGCAGAGGAAGAGGTTCTAGACTGCGTGGCACACAGGAGGGTGAGTCGTTCCATAAGCTTGTCCTGGGCACTCTGCTTGGTGTGATCTGACAGGAAAGCAGGAGAGGCTTCTTAGTGGGGATGCAGTCTCTGCTTGACTTAGAGTGGCCTGACCTCCCATGTAGATGAACCTGGTAGTGGGGGCGGGGCTCGTACATGGAGAAGTGAGAAGGCCAGTGGAGGCCCCCGCCCCACCCCTTCGATACCCCACCTCCACTCAGCATGGCTGGAAGCCATATCTTTATGAGTGGGAGTTGTATTAGAGCGTTGTGAAGTAGAGGTGACTTCTTAATGACAGTTTATCCCACTTTCTCATTCCCGAGTCCCACTTGTCAGAGGGAACCACAATTAAGAGTTCTCTGTGTTCACTTTTTTTTTTAAAGATCAATGGGATCATCCTCTGTAGATTTTTTTCACTGAATATGTCTTTCTGTGTTAGTATATAGATAGATTCCTCCATAGAGCACAGTGTGTTCTGTGGTGTAACTGATTTAGCTAGACTCTTATTGAATACTGAATATGGGTTTACAGTTTCTCACAATTGTAAACAATGCTGCAACAGATAGGAACATTCTTGGATACATATTTTTATCCGCCTGGGTGTGTACATGTTAGGGTAGATTTTAGAAGTGGAATAGCTTAATCAAAGGCTTATATCCCTTTAAAATAGAAAACAGATCCTGCCACATTGCCCTTCTTTTTGAATTACAGCAATTACAGCCCCTCACCCCTGCCCAGCCTTACAGGAGGGTAGGTTTCTCCACACCCTGCTATCAGGGGTTAAATTACAAACAAATCCCTGTTAAAAACAGCATGGGGCCATCAGCCCCGGCAGAGACTTCAGCTCTGAAACTGGAGGCCAGAATGCATGTTCTGGCTCTTTTGCTTCAGACTTGCCCCCACTCACATTTTTGGGCCAGGCTGGGAGGGGATAGGAGCTTTTGTTTCATTTACAAAATTGCCTAGAGCAAGGCCACAAGTGCAGTGACAGTAATCACATCCCTGGCTTTAAACCGGAGGCAGGGGAAGCAGGATTGTGGTTAGGAGCTATGAAAGGCAGGATACTTTGTTCTCAGAAAAAGAGAGAGAGGCTTGAGGAGGTAGGGAGGAGGAAAAGGTGAGGGTTGAGGGCAGAAGGCCCTCCCTAGGGCCTGGTGCATGCCTGGCAGATAGCAGGCAGTCACATATATAACGAATAAATGAGTGAATGAATGGAGTGAGTGAATGAGTGAGTGAATGAATGAAGTCTTTCAAGGACTGGCACGTGAATGTTCAGGACAGTTAGGGCTGAGCATCAGAGAGGGCATGGTGGGCTGCAGGGCTGATGGTCCCCAGCACATGGTCCAATTTTATTGAGAGGCCCTGGGAGGAGCTACTTGTGGGGATGCACTTGGGCTCTGGCGTTCAAGGTCAGACCTTGGCCCTGGAGGCGGTCAGCTGCCCACCACACCGTTCCAGTTGCTCTGTCTCCTCTGTCATCTTCATCTTCTTGTCCTGCCAGACTGTCAAGGATGTGATCCAAATCCCACTCTTCAAGTTGCTGAAATGATTAAAGTGGTGATTGTGAGGCCGTTGCAGGGTCCCAGAAGCACAGTTGCTGTGACCAAAGGAGGCTGTCAGGGGATGCTGTGGGGTAAGAATCAGGGTTTGGGGCCATGCCCACGCTTGCTGACAGGCTCACTCACTTACCCTTTGAGGGTTGCAGAATGAACTACCTGGGGTCTGTACTTCCTATACCTTTTTTGGGCAGTACTTCTGCTCCTGGCCAAAGGCATTGTTTGACCTGGAGGAAAGCCAGTGTAACTGAAAAACTATTCAGGTTCTTATAGGTTTAAAACAGGAGGTTAAAAATTCTTACTCTCTTAAGAAACAGATTGTTCCAGGCAGGTGCTAAAAACTGGAGGACTTGGAAGAGTGCTGTGGGGGCAGTGTGGGTGTGACTGGAGAAGGGAAGTTAACCAGGAATTAATGTTTCTTATCTATGACCTTTCAGCTCCTTGCAGCCCTGTAAGCGAGTGAAAATAAAGGCGTTTAGGGGCAAACAGAAAGGAAAGTACAGAATTGATAAGAATGGATGGAATCACTGAAAATGATCTGTCACCTTGATGCCAGTTTTCTCTAAATTGTTAAGAAAATTACTCAAAATTTATTTAAAGGCCAAAAAGAGAATTGTATGACCTTTCAATGTCACGCTGGAGCTTTTCTAATTAGCCCACCTTTCTAGGGGTGGTTGGGTTTGCACGACTGACCAGGGCCCACCTGTTTTGGAACTTGGTAAACCTGAGAAGATGTAATGGTTTTCTTTTTTGTCCAGTAGAGAAGACACCCCCATAGGTAACAGTTCTGTGGCCCTGAAGGACATTGCCTGGTTTTGCACTGAATGTAGCAATTTTATCTTGGTGTTCATGTCTTTTTCCCCAGTGTCTTACAAATTCTAGTTTCTCATAATATCTTTGAACCCGTTTTGTCATCCTGCTGGTTCCCTCATTCATGAGCTAAATCCAACAGTAAAAGGAGCTCACTGTTTGAGAATGAGTGCTTTAACATTTGAGAGTTATGCTTTGAGAGTCTGTTCTCTATCTTATATGCAGTTGTGTGTCTTTATAAATATGCTTGGGATTAGCATTCTTTTATTTTTTTAAAGAAGGCTGGAGTCTCCTTGCGCTTACTTGTTCTCATTAACTCTACCTGAGGACAGTCTGCCTGCCAGGCCTATATAGCCACTGAATCTGGTACGGTGGCCTGCCTTCTAGTGGACTGGGGACCATGGGCATAAGGTCGCTGCTGTAGACTGAATGTCTGTGCCCCTTCCAAAGTCACATGTTGGAATCTTGCCCCCTAATGTGATGGGGTTTGGAGGTGGTGCTTTTAGGAGGTGATTAGCTCGTGAGCGGGGAGCCTCATGAATGAAACTAGCGCCCTTATAAAACAGGCCCTATAGAGTCCCCAGCCCCTTCCACAGAGTGAGGACACAGAGGATGGTGGGCCCTCACCAGACACCGAATGTACCAGCGTCTTGATCTTGGACTTTCAGTCTCCAGAACGGTGAGAAATGAATTTGTTATTTAAGCTACTCGGTCTATGGGATTTTGTTATTGCAGTGGCCACAGACTAAGACAGGTAGGTATACTGGGCCAGCCCTCAAGTTTGCCTGTAGAGGACCAGCTAGGGACCATGTGCAGGGCACGCCCCAAGGACTCAAAGGGCAGGGAGCTGCCTACCTGGAGGGAGAGCACTGGCAAGCCTTCCTGGGGACCCTGTGGTGGTGTTCCTGGTCTTGGACTTGCCACTGTAGCTTCACAGGACATTTTCTTCCCTTGACTTTGGTCACTGCAGTCGGGGTTCCGGGGACCCCAGGTGACTTTATGGAGTAGGTCTTTCTCAATCATCTTCCTTCTCTCCCTTCGGAGAGCTCTCTGGTTGGCAGAGTCTGAGCCCTCCTGAGACTGAGAGGCGGCACTTGGGGGCTCTGTCCTCCTGTCTCCTTCCTGAGGACAGAGGGTGGCTTCTCCTTGTGGCTCCCACGGAGGACTTGAGGATCCTTTGGTGTTGATGGACATGCCCCCACGGTCACCTTCCTGCCAGGTGGGAATCTCCTCAGGCTTCCTAAAAAGAGAGCTGCTCTCACCACGGCTATCCAAGGACTGGCCAGGGTCCCTTCCTTCCTTCGTCATTGCATTCCATTCACCCCAGGCTTCTGCTGCAAACTCCACAGGCACCGCAAGCGGCTACACGGGAAAAGAGGTGTCCTCAGTTAGCAGCCTCAAAACCGGGAAGGTTTTTTTAATTGTGGTAAAATGTGTGTATAACATAAACTTTGCCATGTTAACCATTTCTAAATGTACATTCATAATGCTGTGCATCCATCGCCACTGTCCATTTCCAAAGCTCTTTAGTCCCCCAAACAGAAACTCTGTACCTCCCCCTGCCACTCAACCCCTGGTAAACTCTAATATATTTTCCGTCTCTATGAACTTGCCTTTTCTAGCTATTTCGTAGAAGTGGAACCATACACTATCTGTCCTTTTGTGCCCTTTCACCTAGCTTAGTCTTTCCGAGACGTTTTCTCACATTGTAGCATTCCTTTTTGTGGACTGAATAATATTCTGCTGTATGGCTAGACCACATTTTGTTGACTCATTTTGTTTGCTAGTGGACACTTGGGTTGCTTCCACCTTTTGGCCACAGTGAACAGGCCATATAGCTATTAAGGGGTGGACATGATGAATCCCCAGGCCCTTTGACTTCAGAGCAAGCCCACAGCTCTGTCCTCAAGGGTTAGTACAAACTTTCTCATCTCAGATTGAAAAATAAGTAATCCAGAAGAATTGTAGAAATGAAGAAGACAAAATAAAGTCACATGGACATCATTCTACCTGAATGATGTCTAACCAGGGGGGCTTGGCAGCCCTGGGAATTTCTCCTGTTTGGAGTTCTTTCAGACATACTTCTAGGCATGACTGAGTGAATGGGTAACTTCTGTCATGGTGATAGGGAGAGAACATGCCCTGGCTCTATAAGATGACCCTGCATTAGTTCTTGCACTGAGAACTGAGTGTGGCTGGGGATCAAGTGGAATAGTGGGGGCAAAATCAGAAAGTCAGTCCCCACCGGGGTCCTAAGTATGCTGGGCTCCTGGGAGAGTGCTGTGCACCAGGCGGGTAGATGTTTGATGTCTGATCTCCTTGGGCTGTACCTGGAGAAAGGCCTGGGTGTGCAGAAATGCTGCACCAGGGATTTTAACCTCTTTGACCCATAATGCTGTTAAGGGTTCAGTGAGAGCCATGGACATCCACTCACTTCCACACCCCATTCTGCCCACAGGGTCCCAGCATCACAGGTCCCCAGAACCTGCCTCCCACAGACCTTAGGAGACTCATAGGCTGTAGGGACCCAGGCTCCATCAGAGTCTTCAGCCAGCTCCTCTGACAAGTCTGGAATCAGGGAGGTTTGATTTCGTTGGAAGATGAACAGCTCTTCTTCCCCGCAGTCTGACTGTGGACGGACAAGATATCTTAAGGATTACATGGCAATGGCCAGAGCTAGGTGGGCCTTGGGCCTCGGGCCCCGCCTACCCTGCCCTGCCTCACCCCACCCAGCTACTGGGGAGTAGTGAGGGTAGATTAGTTCTGAAAGTAGTGGGGGGTAGGTTAGCTTGCCCTGAGCTGGTTTCTGCCACTGATTTAGAACTTGGCTTACCAGCACCACCTCGTGGAGGTGAGATCCAGGGCTCCTGGTTCTGTGTGTACCTAATACCCTTAAGACTTTGCATACACAGGTGCTCACTTAATGCCTGGTGCTGAATGAACTGGAAACCAAGGTGGGAGCTGGAAGAGCAGAGTCCATCCCTCCCCCTCCTCCACGACCTTGAACCATCACTTAATGACAGGGAGCCTTGGTTTCTTGCTTCTGGTTACCAGCACACCTCACAGGGATAGTCCGAAGATGAGTGCAAATGAGACTGCAGATATGAAAAGGCACTGGGGTCATGTTGTTATCTGCTCCCATTAGCCTCGCTGCGCAATGGATACTCCCTGAGGTCCAGGAAGCTCTGCTGTTTCATCTTGGCAGGTGCCCCAGGTAGGACCCAAACCTGATGTGTTACTTTTAAAACCCTTGCCCTTTCTCTAAATACTTGGCTCCAACCTGTGTATTTGGTACACACTGATGAGGAGTTTCTGCCTGGTGCATTGCCTACCTTGCTCTGTACATAGGGTCACTGTCACACCTTACATGTCTAATTTACACTACATGGAGAAGGTGGTCGAGTTCATTTAAACCAGAATTCAGAGTCACTTTTGTCACCCAATATTCTCTTAGTTGGTAGAAACTAGAAACATAATTGCTATCATGGTAAGTCGGGGCACACTAGAGTATATAATGTTACAAAAGGGTCCTGGTCCTTGAAGAGGCTGAGTAGGCTCCTTAAATGTTTGTTGAATGAATGCATATGATCAATAACAAAATTACTATGTATTATACATTTACCATGTGCCAAGCACTGTGCTCTAATGTAGATCATTTAGTTCTTACGACAATTTACATCAGAGCTGGGATTTGAACCCTGGGCAATGTGGAATCTTGGTCCTTAATTCTTATATGGTGTACCTCTCTGTTTGTTATAGTCCTCCATAAAGCATCCTTGGGATGTTTGCCAGAACATAAAAATGCCAGGATATGGAGGATTTTGTTAACTCTATTAATTGAGCACCTACTCTGGGTCACGCTCTTTACATACAAAATCCCAAATTTGTGCCAGTAATAACTATCTGTATTTTGCAGCAAGGACACTGAGGCTGACCCAGGTATGGCAACTGCTCACAGGTTACATGGTAAGTTAGCAACTTAGTGGGAATGGGGACCCAAGTCTGCTTGATGCTGAAGCCCCTGCTTTTCCTGATCTTCTGTGGTGCTGTTCTGGACTCTGTTGGGCCAGGACGTGGCCAGGACCTCCTCCAAGAGTGGCTTCTATTTCAATGCATTGAGATTAGCCCTTGGAGGAATTCTCTAGTTGTTGTTTGAGGTCACTGGTATGGCCCAGGAGGATGCTGAGCACCAATAAATGTATTCAGAGAATAAAACCAGAGATCATGATGAACACAGAGCTGAGAAGCTCCAAAGCTATCTGTAGGTCAGCATCATGTTTGTCATGAGAAGGAAGGGCAGTCAGGGCCTAGGACTGGGAAGAAGGTGCTTGCTTACCGAGGAAGAATCTGAGTCCAGAGATGGGAGCTGCTCCCTGACAGTCTGGAGGATGGTGTTCCAGGACCCCATCTGGGAGGCCCAGCGGGAGGGCAGTGAGGGCCCCACATCTTTGTCTTGGGATGCCATGAGTGCTCAGGCTCAGAGGAACTTTCTCAGTATGCCATCATCCAAGGATTTCTGTGGAGGATGCAGGGTGAGGTGCCAGGGGCCAAGGGTCAAGAGCTGGGGGGCTGCCTTTTTAAAGCATCTACCATCCCATGGAGGGTGAAAACCGACTCAGACTTCCCACCCCATTTCCCTTTGGTGCTGAAGGTTCCTGTTACTGAGTGCTAGGCACTGTGCCCTGCACTCTGTGTGTGCGCATGCGTGTGTGTGTGTGTGTGTGTGTGTGTGTATGTGTAATGATGTATGGAGCCTGCAGATATATACTATGTATATGATATTATATAGCTAAATGTATTGATATAGAATGATATATGTCCATAGGTATATGATATATAGAATGATACATGTATATGATATAGATATATATAAACTATATATGTATATGTCCTATATAACATATATTGCTATCTACATTCTATGGGCTCAGAGAAGTTATTAGTAAATTGCAAAGACAGAATTTGTATCAAAGTTAGAGGGGATTTCAAGCTCCGCTATCCTTTACTGCCCCCTTACAAAGGAATAAACTAGACATTTTGCAGTCCCCAGATCTTTTTTTGGAGTTGCCACTCAAATTAACCTCTTATATCCAGGCATTGCACCCGCCCCCCTTTTGTATCCCAGAATCTAAAAGGCCCGGTCCTTCAAGGATCAAGGGGGCTTTAGGAATGTGGGATGACTGTACTTCAGAGCCAGTGCCTGGAGAATCCTTGCAGCCTGAGAGGCAGCTGTGCCTATAAAATAGGAAGAGAACACTCCTGCTCTAGCCCGGGATGGCTATCACTCTGCGTCAGGGCCCCCATCAAGGTAGTAACAGGAGATGGAAGTGTGTGTGGCGGGAAGCGGGGTGGGGGGGGGTAGGTGTTTCTTGCTGCTGCTGTGCTTATGGGAGTGGGGACAGGAGACTGGTGCACCCTGACCTGAGAACAGCAGGGTGGGGACGTAAAACAAGCGGATTACTATTTAAAAAGATGTATGTCTGTTTGTCAAACATAAGTAGAAGCCAAAGAAAAATAACAAGTTTAAAGACATAGAAAGAGTCCTAAAAAAAAAAAAAAAAAGGGGCAGATCAGAGGACAACAGAATCAGGTAGGTGAAGGGGGCTACCAGAGATCCTGATAAGTTCTTCAGGCGGACAAGGTAATAAGGGAAGGAAAGGCACTACAGGCTGCGGGAGGAACATGCACACCGGCTCAGAGTGAAAACTGCCCAACTGTTTAAAGTGGGGGGCAGGGGGTGGAGAAAAAGTGTCAGTTGCTGGACTATGCAGTGAAAACGAACCATATCATGAGGAGTCCTGAACGTCAAGATAAGAAGCTCGGCTCATCCCGCAGACGCGGGTTAAGCCAAATGTTACCGGAACCCGCAGCTCTAGTCTCCTCCGAACCCTGACTCTGCCTCCAAGACCGTTTCTTGGCTGTAGCCCGTTAGCCCTACCCAAAGCCCCGCCCCTTGCCCCTCGTGTGGCGGTTGTTATGACAACTAGACGCCAACGGCCTCCCGGGTCAGGCTTTTAAATTCTAAAGTTCAGAAACAGAAAAACCCATCGCTCGTCCTCCCATGCACCCCCAGCCCCTGTTCTCCTTGTCTTGTTCAACTCCTGACATTTATCTCCGCAGCTACGGCAGGCTCGAGGCCCCTCACCTCAGGCTTCTGCCTCCGCCTCCCCTCCTTGCACGGTCCCGACAGGGCTATAAACAGTCTCCAGCGCGTCCCTCGGTTTGTGTTTGCCTCCTTGGGCCGCGGGGCAACTACTGAGGCTGTCACCGCCTTCGGAATCTCCCTCAGCAGAGTCTTACTTTACTGGACTGCCAACCGCTTTCGATCTCCGCCCCCCGCGCCTCTTTCGGGACTTGGCGCGTCCCGCCTCTCTTGCAACAGGATTGGTTCTCCTGGTCAGTAGAGGGGCGGGGCAGGCGAGCTCTTCCTGCTCATTGGGTGCTACGGACGTCACACAGAGAGCCGGGAGAGGTGACCGGAAGGGCCGGGTGCGGGACGGGTGAGTTACACAGTGTCGAGAGCTGCCCCACGGGCCTGAGAGCGTCCCAGCGTGCTCCGCGCCTCCCGCAACCACTTCCGGGGCGGGAGCCGGGCCGTGGGGTCCAGGCGCTGCGGCGGCCGCGCGGAGTGGGCCGGGTTGAGTGTGGCAGAAAGCGGGCCTGGCCGAGGGAGCGCGGTGGCGAGCGGGGATTGGTGGCGGCGGCAGCGGCGGCCTGAGGGCGAACCGGGACTGGACACAACGCAGGTATGCTCTGCAGCGGCCCGGCCTGGTGCTGGCACCTGCTGTCCACCTGTGCGGCCTGTAGCGGAGCGTCCCAGCTCTGCCTTTTGCTTGCTGTGTGAGTTTATGACTGTGAGCTTCCGCTCTGCACCTGTGGAGCTGGGACGATAAAACCACGTGCCATGTAGAGTTACTGGGAGGTGGCTTCAAGGGACGTCAGTGCTGTAGGTTGCTCGGGTTTCCCCACTGGGACTCTCCCCAGAGCCTGAGAACGAGTTCGAGATACCCCGGCCCCGTGAAAGGCCCTCGCGCCAGGGGTCGGGCGTCGGGGGGGAATGAGTGCCCTGGGGCTTTTACAGATCTCTTCCCTGTGGGCGTGGCGGTCTGTCACCGACGTCATATTTTTTAAGTTAATTTTTTTGTTTAGTTTTAAAATAACGGATATTTTACAGAAGGTATTTTACGGAAAGGACTGAACCAAAAGGTAGAGTAAAAATTAAAAGGTCCCATTTCCCAGTGCTACTTCCTGGAGATAAATTACTGGAAGCGATATACAAAAGACATTTTATACAAACATACAAATATAATCATGTTATGCACAACGAATACCCCATCATTGTAGAATGTCTGGCGTGTGGCAATGTGAAAAGGAATTAACAGTAGCTTTATGCTCCTGTGGCATCCAAGTTCTCTCTCCTTGAGCTGGGGTCTGATTCTGAGTGTCCCCCGGCAGTCTGCAGTGTGTCAGACTTGTGAGCATCCAATGAAAGGAGAGATAACACAGGCCCCACCCCAGGAGGCATTAGCAGAAGAGACACACCCACAGAAGGCTTGAGGAGTGTATTGAAAGGGGGCTCTGAACTGACACTGAGCTTATTTGGCTTCTTATCCAGGCTCTGTGGGCCTGAACTGTGCAGGTAAGGGTTCTCACCTGTGAGGTGAGCGCTGCTTGATTTCAAGCCTTGCCAGTGCGAAAGGCAGTAATTCCAGGAAGTAGGGCTTTGTTCTAAACTTTGTTGCCCGCAGACCCCATCACATGTATGGATACTCTTGCAAAGAGCCTACAATTTTTTTGTCCCCCAAATTGGCAGTTTATTGTTTGGCCATCTTGGCTGTCACCTGGGCCTGGGTGACATTCTTTAGTAGAGACTAAGGTCAAGTGGCATCTGTGAATCACTGTGGTTCCTTTAAGCCATCTAAACAGGATGTGAACCTTCTTTGTTTTCTTTCTCTCCCTTTTCTACACTTGCTTCTTTGTTCTTTCCCACCCAGAGTACAATAGGAGACAAATGTCACTCCTGGACCTAAAAGTTCTGCTAGGAAGCTAATGACTTTGCCTTGATTTGCGTAGCATTCCCAGAATAATGGACTCTCATAATCATAGACTTGTCATCCTGGTGTTGTCCTATCTCGGGGAAAGTGTCACCCCACAAATTTATAAAATCCATCCCCCATCTCTCCTACTTTCAAGGAATGCCTAGGTAGATTCCTAGTCAGTTAACATTTGCTGAACATCAGTCACATTCCAGTTTTTGTGCGAGGGGCTCTTAATTTTTTCAAAATTTATTTGCTTAAAAAACTTACAGTAAAATTCATTCATTTGGTGTTCAGGTCTGTGAGTTTTGATAAATACAGAGTCATATATCTACCAGTCAAGATGCAGAATAGATCCATCATCCCCAAATTCCCTCTTGCTGTTCCTTTGCGGTCCCCCTACCTCTAACTCCTGGTAGTGCTGATCTGTCCTCCAACTCTTTATTTTTTCCAGAAAGTCATATGAATGGAATCATACAGTAGTTAGTCTTTTGAGACTGGCTGTTAGCACAGCGTATTTGAGATTGGTTCGTGTGTTATGTGTATCGACTGTTCCTTCTGCTTATTGCTGAGTAGTATTCCGTCATACGAATATGCCACTTTGTTTACCCATTCTTCCATGTATCTTTATCAGCAGCCCTTTGAGATATGTTCCCCTTAGACAGTGAGGAGCTAGATATCAGAGATGCAAGAGCAGAGCCAAATTTTAATCTAACTCCAAATCCTGAGTTCTTTCCCACCATACCCAAGAGCTGATTTGGTCCACTGACCCAACTGGCATTTCTTTACTGCCCATCCAGGAGATTGTTAGGCTTCTTGAGTTTCTGGAGAATTCTATTCCTAGAATGTGGGGCGTAAAGATTGGTGAAGGAAAATATATACCATATAGGCTCTTCTTTTTCATAATATTTAATATTTAAACCATACAAAAAGTCTTCTAAGTCAGCCCCAGAAGTTGACTGCATTGGGTAGCAGTCTGCTAGGATAGTGACATAGCTGCCTACTGCAGGTAGGGGTATGACCGTTCTGTTTCATTCCTTGGAACCACCAGGAAGGAAAGACCTATCCCCTGGGCCTCCCTCCACAGTGATGTCGGAGCTCAGCGATGAAGCCAGTGAACCAGAACTCCTGACCCGCAGCTTGTCCATGTGGCATGGGCTGGGTGCACAGGTCAGCTGGGAGGAGCTGGCCGTCCCCTTGGATCTCCACACAGCTGCTTCCATCGGCCAGTATGAAGTGGTGAAGGAATGTGTGCAGCGGTAAGAGATCTTGGGAAATTGTTTCTCCTCCTTATTTTTGAGAAACTGTCTCAATGGCTTCAGCTCTCATATAGAGATATTACTAAGCTAACAGGGCCTCGCATGCAGTCGTAGATGTTTAATACATATGGCCTAGATTAACCCTGCTAATCTCGAGCAGTTGTCAATATTGATTTATGCTGGACTCAGCTGAGGGAGGCAGTTTTTATTCCTAAGAAGAAAAAATTGCTTTAAATTTTTTTCATAGGCTTAGAAACATTTCTGCCATACTTTGACCAGATTAATTTTGTGGATTTTACTAATTGCAGAAATGCTCAACAAAAATAAAGATAGAAGGCGATTCCCCATGACCTTCTTTTCTCAAGGGGTTTATTTTAATCCCTCATGCCTTCCTCTCTCTTCCAGCTTCTGCCATAGAGAGAGGGAAGCAACAGGGTCCCTCTGCCCCTCTGGAGGATTGCCACCTGAACTAAGTGCACACATACTGTTTTTATTAATCTCATACATATATTAAGTCCTGATACAACAGCAGTGGCCTTTGGCTATGTCTTGTTCATAGTACAATATGATACCTACTATAATTTTTGGAAAAGAATTCATCTCCTTGCTTCCACTCCCTTATGTCTTCCACACATTTTACTCACATTTCCATTTCTCATTGATAACTTAGAGAAACAATCTATATCCATACCTATATATGTCTTTTCCAGTTCCTGGGGTGCCAAAGCCAAGCCTCGTGGAAGCATTAGGTTTCCGGTTCCCAAGTCATAGCCATCACTTATAAATACCTGGCCAGTCAAGTTTAAGTGCACTATGGTGAGGGATAATCCATCATACTCTTGTACCAGGCGGCCTTGAGAATGTTTAGCCAGGTACGCAGGCAGCACATCTCCCTCACGAGGTCCCCAAGACCCCAGATATAACTATTCCTTTGGCATTCTTGGGCTTTTAAGCCTTTGGGCTTGCTGGTAAAATGCACAGTCCAGAACGGCTCCACAGAGGAGAAGAGGGAAGTGTTTGTGTTCTAGATGGGATTGTGACACTAGCTGAGCCTGAGGCTTGCTCACAGTAAGACAGACTAGAGACCCAAGGAGTTGGAGAAGGGAAAATTGGGCTGAGGGGAGGTGAGAGAGCCTCAGGGATGCTCTGCTCAGAGTATGGCTCCCCGCTCTCCATTTGGAATTGAGCATTCCATCGATGAGTAGTGATTTGGGTGGTGAGGATGAAATGGTCTCTGTGCAGCTCTCCCAGCCAGTGGCTGCTACTGCATTTCTGGAATCAGGACCTTCTGGGATGGCTTTGTGGGCATCCCAGAGTCAAAAGATGCTAGTGAATGGTAAATAAGTGTCTGGTATGGCTTAATATGTGTAAACCTACGAGGGGCACAAGCTGTGTGGATTGATTGGCAATTGTTAGCTCCGCTGGAGGCGGGACTGTGGAGGAGGAAAGGCTGGGAGGCATGAATTATGCAGTATGCTTCTGGAAGTGGGTGTTATTTCCATCCCCCAACCCCAAATCCAGGGTTGGGAAGCCCTCATTTTTTTTTTCCTATGGGAAATGCTTTTCTAGAATTTTAATGGAAATCGGTGAGAAAGATGGGATTATTTAGTCACAGATTTTCCAAGAATGTTTCTATAGGGTTAGGTGACAAAGTCCTCTTTTCTCTCCCCCAACGCTGGACAAGCAGACTGTGGTCTGTTGGTGAAAGGTAGTCAAGGCTCCAGGTCAGGGTCTTTCGACCTTGGCACTACTAAAAATCAGATCAGTCTGTGGTGGGGCCCGTCCTGTGCACTGTCGGATGTTGAGCAGCATCCCTGGCCTCACTGCCGGCTTTGGCAAACCCTACAGGTGAGACGGCTGGGCGTGTCTAGCATATCTTACATTTGTTTAGGAGAGAGTTAGATTTGAATAAGAAGAATGGTGGTGGCTGGACCCCGCTGATGTATGCCTCCTACATTGGACATGATACCATCGTGCACCTGCTACTCGAGGCGGGGGTGAGTGTGAATGTGCCGACCCCAGAAGGGCAGACTCCATTGATGCTGGCTTCCAGCTGTGGCAACGAGAGCATCGCCTACTTTCTCCTCCAGGTGAGCTACGAGGGGACGCAGGCCCAGAATCCTGAGGGGCTCCCTGGCCGCTCTGGCAGAAACATGAACCACTGTAATCCATGATGTGCGTGCGTGTGTAATCACTTTGATTCTTTCAGCATGATGGCCTGGAGGGCGCCCACCCCACGCACAGGAGATGAGGCTGTAACAAGCATTCTGTATTCTCTTGAAGCAAGGTGCTGAGCTAGAAATGAAGGACATTCAAGGCTGGACGGCCCTCTTCCACTGCACCAGTGCTGGGCATCAGCAGATGGTTAAGTTCCTTTTGGACAGTGGAGCGAATGCCAACGTGAGGTGATTACAGGTCTTAAGTGGCCACAGGAGTGGGTGTGTCATATCTCACTCTGAGGAGGGCAGCTGTAGAGGCAGCTACAAGCCAGAGTCAGGAAATCTCCTTCCTCAGGTGGAGAGGTTCAGACAAAGAGGCAGAAGGGACAGTCCCACCCAGGTGCAGTAGGCCTAGGGTTAACCCTGGCCTTTTCACCCATCTGTCAGGTGACATCGGATGCAGCACTTTAAACTCTCTCAGCCTCATTTTCGTCCTGAAAACTGGAGATAGCAATACTTATGTCATAGAGTTATTAGAAGAATTACATGTTCTGTCATATCTAACATAGCGAATGGCACTTAATTGACATGCATTAAATGCTAATTCCTCTCTCCTCACCTTTTGTATACATCAGGTGAAGGAATGCTTTGAAAACATTCATGAGTTTTATAAGCTGGAAGGGATATTGTCTAAAGCATGCCATAATGATGATCCCTTTCATCACAGCATCCAACTGGCACTACATGCTCTCTGGATGATGTCATCCATTGTGAGGCACACCAAGCTTTATGTGTCACTAAGAAAGAAAAAAATGCTACTAATGCAACTTGCCCATGGATTTTAAGACACATTCTGACTTCAGAGATGTTAAAATGTGAAAATGGTGTGTCTTGGAATGGATGAATTCCAGTATTCAATTTGGTTCCTGTGTTCTAGACCAGCATGAAAGAAATGAGGGGTAGGGAGTACTCTGAAGACGGTGCAGAGTTAACCCTAACCAAGCACCAAAAATAAGCATCAGGTACCAGATGTAGTAAGGAGAGGGTAGATTATTAGTCCTGGGGGCGTTCCTGAGTGGCATGGAGAGGTGGATGGAAGACATTAGCTTTCCGTGAGCAGTAAAAGGCCACAGCCTTTTGCTGGGGATTCATATGCAGATTTGAGATAGTGGGTGCAAACAGATTAGAAGGAGGGATGATAGGGAGAGAAATTGTCTTTAGGACAAAAACTAGAGAAATAGAAACCAGAAAAGTTCATGAGGCTGATGTGTAGATAAGAATTTTTCTCATCTCCCTGTTAATTCTTGCAAGAGAGAGACCTCTACACTTCAGGATGGGTGACTTTGTGTCAGCTTGGTTTTTTCTACAGCAAGGAAGTGTCTCCCTGGTAGAACTTCTTTCTGTTAATCATTGCATTGTGGCCTCTGTCTTGCAGGGAGCCAACATATGGATTCACTCCTTTGATGGAAGCAGCTGCTGCTGGCCATGAAATAATTGTGCAGTATTTTCTGAATTATGTAAGTGACCCTCTTTATTAGCTTATAATTTAAGTCATAGCAAGTGAGGAATTATATCACTGAAGTATAAACTATAACAATTTTCTGCTACACAGAAATAACTGCTCTTCATATATTCAGTACATTTTCATTTTATATCTATTGATACCAAGTGTTGAGTGGCACTTAGGCATTTAAGGGTACAGTGGTGAGTAAAAATAGAAACCTGTTTTTGTAAGAATTTTGAAAATACTATTATTTGAAAAGTATGGAAAATCTATTTTAAACTGTAAATAGCACTCATTATCCCATTACTTAAAAAAATTATGTAGAGTAAGAAGGCAAAGATCTTCCTCCCTTTTTAACCACTCCCTACTCCTCCCCAAGATGCCCATTGGGTTTGATAAAGAGACACCCCAGGACTTTTCCTCTGCTTAGAAGGTATGTCAATAGATACCTGCAAAGTGGGATTCTACTAAATATTTGCTCTGCAGCTTTTAAAAAATCACTTAAATGTACCAAAGACATCTGATCCTTGTACAGTATTCCATGTATAATCTGTTCCATAGTTACTATAAAGCAGTCTCCATGCAGCTTCCCAGCCAGTGGCTGCTACTGCATCTCTGGGATCAGGAGCTTCTGGAATAGCTGTGTGGGTCATAGTGAATTCACTGATTATGAATTCAATCAGTTCTTTATTAGTAGAAATTTAAGGTTTCCAACGTTTTGCGGTTATAACCAATGCTTCAGGGAATATCTTTGTACATACAGCTTTAGCATGCATGCAGTTATTTCTGTATACTCTATTTCTATTGCTGCTGCTCACATTTTAAGTTTAATAGGTCCTAATAAAAACACAATTAAAAGATGGGCAAAGGATTCGAATAGACATTTCTCCAAAGAAACTATACAGACGGCCAATAAGCATATGAAAAAATGCTTGACATCATTAGTCATCAGGGAAATGCAAACCAAAACTAGAGAGTCTGTAATGAAAAAAACAATGGATAAAAACGAGAGATGGTGAGGATGTGTAGAAATTGGAACCCACATACACTGTTGATATAAATGTAAATGATGCAGCCTCTTTGGAAAACAGTCTGTTCAAACAGTTAAATATAGTTGCCAGGTGACCCTGCAATTCCACTCCTAGGTGTGTACCCCAGAGAATTAAAAACAGATCTATGCAAAAACTTAAAGACAAATATCCCTGGCAGTGTAATTCATAATAACCAAAGGGTGGAAACAACCCAAACGTCCATCAACCGTTAAGTGGATAAATAAAGTATGTAATATCCACACAATGGAATATTATTTGGGCATAAAAAGAAATGAAGAACTGGTGCTGCAAGGACGAACCTTGACAATGTTATGCTAAGTGAAAGAAGCCAGATGCAAAAGACCACATGTTCTGTGATTTCCTTTTGTATGAAATGTCCAGAATAAGCAAGTCTATAGAGACAGAAGTAGATTAGCAGTTGCCTAGGACTGGGGGAGGGGAATGAGAAGACTGGGGAGAGGATGATGGTTAAGGAGTACAGGATTACAGGATTTCTATTTAGAGTGATAAACATTTTCTGAAATTGATTGTGATGATAGTTATACACCATTGAATTGTACACTAAGTGGGCGAATTGCATGTATGTGAATCATATCTTAATAAAGTTGTTCAAAAAATCCAATGGGGGAAATATTTAATTTATATGTAAAGTCCTAACAAACTCCCACTAAAAAGGTTGTGTCTGTTGTCCTTCCCACCAGTAGTATATGTAGGCGCTCATTTTCTCATGTCCTCACTAGCCCTTGCTTGAGGTTACCCATCTTAAGTTTTTCCCAATCTGGTGGGAAAAAAAATGGCATCTAATTTTGGTTTGTTCTTACTAGTGAGGTTGAACATTTAAAAATATATTTATTGGCCATTCGTATTTCTTTCATGAATTGTCCCTTTGTGTTTTGGGCCCAATTTTCTATTGATAGTTATATTTTTTCTTACTTATTGGTGGGAACTTTAGAATAATAAAATATCATCATCCTATCTCTTTTTAAAAAATAACTTGGGGACAGTACGTTTACATGGTAAAAATGGGGATAAGACAGAAGGTATACAGTGAGCCTGCCTTCAGCCTTTGCCTCAGTCTCTTGGTCGCTCTTCCCAGACTGCTCCCCGTCTTGTTTTAAACAAACAAACAAACAAACAAACAAACTTAACTGTCTCTTCCGGAGTTTGTTCTATATCAGTGTATTTTGTAAAGCTCTCTCCTCCTTCCCTACCACCCCCTCTACATTCTTGCTCCCTCCCCCGCTCTTTCTCTCTCTGTGATGGCATAGTGCTCCCTTGTAGGATTCAATCAGAGTTTCTTTAGTCTGCAGATAGACTTGAATTGTTGACAACCATTCGCTGTTGTACACAGTGCTGTGGAGAATATCTGTGCACATGTATTTCTGCATTTGTACGGGACCCACTCCATATAGTTCAGTACTAAAGGTAGAAGGGTGACGTGTAAGTACATTCTTAAGATGATTATTGCCTAATTGCCATCCGAAGAGCATGTTGTGCCAACTGACACTTTTTTTTATGCAGCAAGAATTATGAATCTTAAATTATGAAGTACTTTAAACATACCAAAGAGTACAAAAGATAATACAACTAACCCATATGGCCCAGAGATCGCCACTATCCAGATGCTGGTCTGTACCTTTCCTATCCCTGATTTTGATGCTTTCATCACATATTGTGTGTCCTTAAGCAATGCATAGACTCGTTTTATATATTTTAAAAATTTATATAAATAATATACCAGACTGTATGTGTCATTCAGCAGTGTTGGTACATATAGATGTCATTTACTCACTTTAACAGCTCTGTTTATCGAAGGTATGAATATATTGCATTTATCTATTCCTTTTTTATCAGCCATTTAAGTTGTGTCCCCTTTGGTATTCCTAACAGTGCTGGAGTTCACAGTTTTTACCTGTCTTCTCAAGTACATGTGAAGGGATTTCTCTAGGAGATCAGCCTGTATTCTTCAAAGTAGAACTGGTGTGTAGAGTGGGTTTAGCTACACTAGAGCGCGTTAACTTGCTTTCCTCCATAGTTGTCCCAGTTTACACACTTCCAATAGTGTTTTATAGCCCCTGTCTCCTACACCCACAATAACACTTGCTATATGGTATCAGATGAGCTGTCTCCTATTGATTTTTACTCTTCCAGATTTCTGATGAGGCAGAGCACCTTTTCATATATTATCAGCCATTTGGGTTCCCTTTTCTGCAAATAATTATTCTTTGAAGGTAAGTTCACTGACACCAACTAGGATCCTTAAGATATAACCTAGAGTCAAGAATAGATGGTTAGATACCCAGAAAAGGGCTTGTTGGGTCTTATGGTAGCTCTAAATTTTTTATGAGAAACCTCCATACTATTTTCATGGTGGCCATACCAATTTGCATACTCACCAGCAGTGTGTGAGGGGGTCCTTTTACTCCATATCCTTGCCAACACTTGTTATTTCTTGTTGAGTATAGCTGTTCTAACAGGTGTATTTCATTGTGGTTTTGATTTGCATTTCCCTTAAAGCTAGTGAAGTTGAGCATCTTTTCATATCTGTTGGCCATTTATATGTTTTCTTGGGAAAAGTGTCTGTTCAGGTCCTCTGCCCACTTTTTACTTGGATTGTTTTGTTGTTTATATGGGATATAAAACAAAGCAACAAACAAAACTAAAAAACTTCATAGATGCAGACAATGGTATGATGGTTATCAGAGGGAAATGGGGGTGGGGAGAAGTTGAAGATGGTAAAGGGGTTCAAATATGTGGTATTGGAAGGAGACTAGACTTTGGGTTGTGAGCACACAAACGATTTATTATAGAATTATACACTTGACACTTATATAATCTTATTAACCAATGTTACCCCAATAACTTTAATTTAAAAAAAAAAAAGAAAGAGCTGAGTAAAAGCCCAGAACTGTAAAAAGCATAACGTCTACTTCTGAGTTTAGAGCCTGACTTTAAATATGATAGAATTGGAACTCGTAAGAGACAGTCTCTTATGTAATTTTTAAAACAGAAAACGTATTGGAAAGTCAGAGACTTTACTATTGTGTACCTTACGTCCTCATTACCCTTGGTTCCTGTATTCCCCTGCTGGGCCTGAGATTGTATGTAGGCAACTTGTATTGAAGGAAAACAAATTGTATTGAATTTCTTTTGGAAAATTAAAAAAATTTTAAACTTTGAAATAATTTCAGACTTAAAGAAACATCGCAAAATAGTATAGAGAATTTGCGTACCTTTGCTAGATTCCCCAATATTAACATTTCATAAGTCTCTATATACATATAATCTTTTTAGAACCATTTGAAAGTAAGTTGCTGACATAATGCCTCTGCCACCCTAAATACTTTTATATGTATTTCCTAAAAACAATTTTCTCTTTCGTAATCATATACAGTTATCAAACTCAGGAGATCAGCAGTAAGCTCTGCCTCCGGCACACTAATCAGGAATCAAAGGTGTCAGTCACTACCAAGCAATCGCTGTCTGGCTGAGATGGATGGTGGGCACGGCTTGGAGTGCGTGGCTGGTGGGCCAGGTCTTTAAACCAAAGGGAGCCAGAGGGATGGGCCCACTGGTCTCCTGACCTGCCCCCTCCAGAGCTAGGCTCTATTCTTGGAGATGGAGAGGTGGACGAGGCCTGGCACCCCGTGGTCTTTGCCAGGGGAGAAGAAGGCTGTGCTTGCTTTCCTTGCATCCCATGTCCCTTCTTCCCAGGGGGGCCAGGCTGCAGCAGCTCAATCTGGACAGGGTGTGTTTGGGCCTCTTTTAGGAGGGG
>NW_011889081.1:904351-907123 GCF_000151845.1 Pteropus vampyrus
GTAGACCGTGGACCGTGGCTCCACTGGGGCGTGAACCCAGGACCTTCTGCGTGTAAACCAGACGTGCTAACTGCTACACTATGGAACCACATCCTGTTTATATATATTTTAGGTCAAAGTGGAATCCTGTTATTCAAAATGTTTCGTAATATTTTTTTCTCTTAATGATCCTTATGTACCCGTGTTCATGTTGCTAATACACTTGGACCTGTCATAAATTGGTGGGCAGTATTCCATTTTTATTCCATTTTATATAGATGCGTTCTCACTTTTTTTCACTAAATCCCTATTTTAGTTTCTTTTCCAGTTTTCACAGTGCTGCAGGAAAGAGCCTAAATGTTACTGTATGTCCTTAATTATTTTATTTCCTGGAGTTAAATTTCTGGAAGTAGAGTTGCTGTGTCGAGGGGTATATGTGCTTTTAATGTTTTAACTGCCTCTTGCCGATTTGCCATCCAGAGCACTGAGCTCCAGTAGTCTCACCTTCACGTATGAGATCACGTGGTTGAAGCTTTGAAAATAGAAAGCTTATTGGGCTTTTCCAGTTACAAAAGTTGACATGTTCATATTAGTAAATTTAGAAAATTTAGAAGGAAGATGGGAAAACGCCCCATTATGTCCCTCCTTAAAAATAATATTAACAATTTGGGCATATTTCTTTCCCATAGTGCTTTTTGTACACTTTTTTGTTTTGTCTATGTTGCTGCAGTTGGAATGTATATAGTTTTGTCTCATGGTTCTTTTTAAAACTTGGTTAACAAATTATTTGTAAATACCAGCATCTATGACAGTAACATGGCAGACTCTCTACCCCTGACCATTTAAGTTGTCTCTGGGTTTTCATTATTACAGATATGTTATGCTAAACATCTTTGTGTAAAAGCTTTCTGTGTTTGGGGTTATTTCCTTAGGATAGAGTCACAGAAGTGGAATTGTTGGGCTGAAGACTATAAATACCTTTTAGGGCTTAGGATAAAAATTACCAAATTCTGTTTCAGAAGGGTGGGGTTCTCATTCTGATTATGATTTTTAAAGGCTGCTTCTCTAGTGAATCCGTTGTCTCCAGTTTTCTGTGTGAAAAGAAGTGAAGCGAGGTGGATACACGCAAGGGGGAAGACGAGCTCTCCTGCACTGCACAGTGGCCTGAATTTGTCCTTCCTTACCTGGAGTACCTGACTGCCTCCTGCTTTGAATTTTAAATATCTGCCTGCCCCAGGGCAGCTGAAAGCCAAATGGGAATGAACTAGAGAGCTGCCCCATCTGTGAGATGGAAGGATGACTGCCTTATTTGAAGAGCCAGCAAGCCCCTCCCCACGCCCCTACTTACTCTTAGCAGTGAGAGTGAGAGACCACACAGGCCCTCGCCTCTTTCTCCCAAAGTTGTGGGGTTTTAGAGTACCCTAGGCGCAGACCTGGGTAAGAAACCAGTGCGCTTCTTCTCCTGGGTCCGCAGCCCAGAAAGTGAGGGTGCTTTGCAGGGGAGGTTCCTAACTCTTGTTCTTTTACCAACTGTCACAGGGGGTCAAAGTGGACACAAAAGACCACAGTGGGGCCACAGCCCGAATGCTGGCCAAGCAGTATGGACACATGAAGATAGTGGGATTGATAGATGCTCACTCGCCTTCTCTGCCCAAGAGTCTCTATCGGAACCCAGGTACCTGCATCTGCAACCTTACCTTCTGCTGGAGGCCTACCCGCTGCTCCACCGCCCCACCGTCCCTACCCCCCCCTCATCCCCTGCCCATGACTCCATTGTGCAGTCAGGGTTGAGACCCTCTTGTCTAATGGGAGAGGATGTGGGACCTGCCAGACTGAATGCAGGTACATAGGATGCGGGCATGTGCCCTCCTAGAGATAGGAGGGCCGCCCCATGAAGGGGCTAACTTCTGGTTTTTGTTTCTTGACTTTGCTTATGGTGTTTGTTGCCATAAAAATGTTTAATTTTATATAGTCAAATTCATCAATCTGGATTTTGATTCATAGAATATCTCCTTCTGCCCTGGATGTGCAAGAACTCACCCATATTTTCTTCTAGTAGTGACATGGTTTCATTTTTTACATTTAGATCTCTGACCCATTTACGCTTTTATTTTCATGTATAGTCTAAAGTATGGTTTTTTCAAATGGCTACCTAGTTGTCCTAGCATTATTTATTTAAAAGTCCAGCTTTGACCTAGTGATCTGAGAGACCTTTGTCACACATGTGAAATTTTCATTTGTTCTGTACACTTCCTGTCTATATCTGGTCTGTCTATTCACACGCCAGAACTACACTGCTTTAGTTATAGAGGCTTTTTGTAATATGTTTTACTATCTAGTGGGGCTAGTCTTTCTCATAGCTTACCTCTTTCAGTGTGTTCTTAGCTATTGCTTTTCTTTTTTCTTGTATGAACTTGAGTGTCAGCTCATATAGCTCCTTAAAAACAGCGTGCTGATATTGAGATTGCGACAGATTTAGAAATTAACTACCCCCCTTTATGTTGTTAAGTTGTCTTATCTAACAACAAGGAATGTGCTTGTTCAAGTGTACTTTTCTATCTTACAGGAAGGTTTGAAATTTTTCCTTAGATGTGTTTTGCATATAACTTAAGTATATGCCTAAGTATTTGATTCTCTTTGTTGCTATTGTAAGTGGGATTTCACTACCATAATATCCTATAAACTGCTTATCGTTTGTGAATATAAAGGCTATTGATGTCTGTATACCAATTTTATATTCTGCTGCCTTACTGAATCCTTTCATTGTTTGAGTTAGTTTTATTTATTTATTCT
>NW_011889081.1:907173-914536 GCF_000151845.1 Pteropus vampyrus
AGTGGACACAAAAGACCACAGTGGGGCCACAGCCCGAATGCTGGCCAAGCAGTATGGACACATGAAGATAGTGGGATTGATAGATGCTCACTCGCCTTCTCTGCCCAAGAGTCTCTATCGGAACCCAGGTACCTGCATCTGCAACCTTACCTTCTGCTGGAGGCCTACCTGCTGCTCCACCGCCCCACCGTCCCTACCCCCCCCTCATCCCCTGCCCATGACTCCATTGTGCAGTCAGGGTTGAGACCCTCTTGTCTAATGGGAGAGGATGTGGGACCTGCCAGACTGAATGCAGGTACATAGGATGCGGGCATGTGCCCACCTAGAGATAGGAGGGCCGCCCCATGAAGGGGCTAACTTCTGGTTTTTGTTTCTTGACTTTGCTTATGGTGTTTGTTGCCATAAAAATGTTTAATTTTATATAGTCAAATTCATCAATCTGGATTTTGATTCATAGAATATCTCCTTCTGCCCTGGATGTGCAAGAACTCACCCATATTTTCTTCTAGTAGTGACATGGTTTCATTTTTTACATTTAGATCTCTGACCCATTTACGCTTTTATTTTCATGTATAGTCTAAAGTATGGTTTTTTCAAATGGCTACCTAGTTGTCCTAGCATTATTTATTTAAAAGTCCAGCTTTGACCTAGTGATCTGAGAGACCTTTGTCACACATGTGAAATTTTCATTTGTTCTGTACACTTCCTGTCTATATCTGGTCTGTCTATTCACACGCCAGAACTACACTGCTTTAGTTATAGAGGCTTTTTGTAATATGTTTTACTATCTAGTGGGGCTAGTCTTTCTCATAGCTTACCTCTTTCAGTGTGTTCTTAGCTATTGCTTTTCTTTTTTCTTGTATGAACTTGAGTGTCAGCTCATATAGCTCCTTAAAAACAGTGTGCTGATATTGAGATTGCGACAGATTTAGAAATTAACTACCCCCCTTTATGTTGTTAAGTTGTCTTATCTAACAACAAGGAATGTGCTTGTTCAAGTGTACTTTTCTATCTTACAGGAAGGTTTGAAATTTTTCCTTAGATGTGTTTTGCATATAACTTAAGTATATGCCTAAGTATTTGATTCTCTTTGTTGCTATTGTAAGTGGGATTTCACTACCATAATATCCTATAACTGCTTATCGTTTGTGAATATAAAGGCTATTGATGTCTGTATACCAATTTTATATTCTGCTGCCTTACTGAATCCTTTCATTGTTTGAGTTAGTTTTATTTATTTATTCTCTAGGGTTTTCCAGGTATACTCCTATATAATCTGCAAATGGAGATAGATTTACTACTTTTTCTGATTTTTAACCTCTCATTTCTTTTGTTCAGTTGCATTGGCTAATACTTCTAGTGTGATGTTGAATATAGTGGAGATAGCGGACATTCACTGGGTCCTGACCTTAGCGGAAATGCCACATTAAGTCAGATGCTGGCTTTAAGAGTAAGATGTGCATATAATTTATCATGTTAAGAAAGTATCTGTTATTTCTTATATTCTTGAGTATTTTTTTACAGGAATAGTGTTGAATTTTTTCAAAGGCTTTTTCAACATCTATGGAGATGATTAGGAAATTTCTCCTTAGATCTATTAATATGATATATTAATGAATTCTCTAATAATAAATTAACTCTACATTCTTGGCATAAATCCTATGTGGTGTATTTTTTTTCTTAAATGCGGTGTTGTATTCTGATTGCTAATGTTTTATTTAGTGTTTTGTATGACTATTCATTCATACATGATAATGGTCTATGATTTTGCTTTTCTGTCTTCTCAGGTATAGGTATCAATATTATATTTGCTTCGTAAAAAAGAATTTGGAAGTTTTTCTTCCTTCCTTTTTGCGCTCTAAAACAATTTTTTTGCAGCATTGGTGCCCTATTGCCTTTGAAGGTTTGGTAGGATTCTCTGTGAAACCATCTAGATCTGGTCTTTGTGGAGTGGTTCCTTGACAAGTTGTTTGTTTCTTCTATAGAAATTGGTCTGCTTAAGCTTTCTGATTTCACTGGGGTGAATTTTGGTAAACTGTATTTTCCTAGGAAATCATTTTATCCAGGATTTCAAACTTATTTACACAGAGGTCTACAAAATAGTTTTTTTTTTTCCTGCTCTTCTTTTAAAAAGTTTCTTCTGTTTCAATGGTTATTTTCTTTTGTCATTTTTCATTTTGCCAGCCTTCCATCCATTATTTCTCTCTGATGCTTTTTACTTTTTTCTTGATCTCATTCTTTGGTTGTTTTTGTGCTTTTCTTCAACACTTCCGGTTCAGTTTCCATTCAGATCTGTTCTTTGGTCACCTTGTAATTTAGTCTTCATTTAAAAATTTTGACTTTCTTTCTTTCCCGAGTACAGTCTTTTTTCTCACCATTCTGTGTGGGTGTGTTTGTGTGTGCGTGTGTGTGTTTTGAATTTCCATTTCAGGTGCTTTTTCCTGTCTTAGATGCCATCGAAGGCTCCGTCAGTTCAGAGTGTAGTGTCACAGTTTTCTTCTGCTTACTCCTCTTTGGTTGAGTTTTGGAGGGAGGGGCCGTTTTCACTTGCTGTGTGTTTGATTCTCATTTTCTGTGTGTTCCGTGGAGTATTTGCATGTAGGTGAGGATTGCTGGTGCTTCTGCATGTCACAGACAGGGCTTAGTGGCCTGGCTATCGTGTGCGTCCTGGTCCGGGAGCTCCTCCTCCCCAGTGTCCAAGGACAGTTTCTTTACTGGATGGCCTTTTTTTTTTCTTTCTTTCTCCCCTTCCCTTCCCTTCCCTTCTCCTTCTCCTTTTCCTTTTCTTTTTCCTTTTTCCTTTCCTTTTTCTTTTCTTTCTTTCTTTCTCTTTCTTTCTTTCTTTTTTTCTCTCTTCCCTTCCCTTCCCTCCCTCTTCCCCCTCCCCTCCCCTCCCTTCCCTTCTTTCTTTCTTCCTTGATATAGTTAGACCAAGCATCATGTGTTCTCTGATACAGTTTTGTCTTGCCAGGTGCTGAACTTCTCCTGCTTGCCTTTTACTCTTTGCTGCCCAGTTTCCAGAAGGTGTCTCTCCCAGAAGGCCTGCTGCTCCTCTGACTGCTCCCTGAGGCCCACGTGCATTCTTAAGTCACTTCCCTGTGGTTGTGCTCCACTCCACTAGGATTCTTCTTCAGTATTTTTGCCTGGAGAATGGACTTTGTCTTTCTGGGGTGACATTGTCACTTCTCTCCCCTTGCCTCTCTTCTGTGTGTTTTTTCCCAGATCCGCTTCGTTCCCTGTAGAGAATAGGGGTGAGCGAGCCGGATATTACTCTGTTGGAAAGGAGTGTTTGTCTGCTCCTCACAGGAGCAGGAACTTTGAAGTTTGCGACGTTCTCTGCTGTCTAGGTCATGTTAAAGGTGTGGGATTCGTGAGATTCTGTCTGTGGTTCCTGCTGACTCATGCAGGTTCGAGAGGACGTGTTGGGAAGTTTAGATTCATGGAGCCACCTTCTCCTTGGTTCCCCCTCCCTTGTACATATATTTTTTATGACTCCATCTTTTGCTTGAATGGGACCACAGTCTCCTGGTGACGTAAATCCTGGAGCAGATGGAAGTGAGTTAAATGAGGAAAGGAGGGAGTGGTCCTCTTGGGTCACTGGCCCCAGTTTGAAACCTGGGTCAGTAAGTAAGTCCTTGGTTTGCTGGGCAGTCACTGACAGTCGAGGTCTCAGTTCCCATCTGAGTGAGCCCACTTCCTTTCCAGGGCCTGGCTCTGCCCGGCTCCCTTCCTGGCCTCAGGATTGTTTTGTAATAAACACCAGCTCACAGTGGTGTGCAGCGATAATGAGGGAGTTTTCTGCGCTTCGACCCGGTTTACCAGCTCCAAAGTGAGATCTTATCAGATGAGAGCCTTATACAAATTTATACATGAATTTTGCCTTCTAGGTATGATGAAATATGGAAAATGATGAAAAGCAATAAAATAGTAATGGCTGTGGGCATGCTGAGCATTTAAGCTCAGGTGGGTGCTATTGAAATACTTCCTAAAATGTAGCACACAGAGCCTCACGTAGCACTTGTTTCCCAAGAAGCTGTTCAGGTTGAGGTCGAGAATATAAAATTACTTGGAAGTTGTGAGTCAAGTTGCCATATCTATATGAAGTGATGGATCTTATCATTTCAACTTAGAACAAAATTTATGATTGTAAGCATAATACATGCTTCTTATAAAAAGTTCTGTAAACCCAGATGAGAGGAATAAGAAATATGAATTAGACTCCCCCATCATGATAAACTTTTTCAGTTCAGCTCATGTTTAGTAAGCTTACTGTCCCTGCAGATGTCCCTGCACTCTGTCTCAGCAGTGGACTGGCCCATTGTGGCATTTCTTACAAGTGAAGTCCTAGGAAACATACTTTTCTTCTTCATTTAAGAAAACTAATTATGATGAGTTTCTTCCAGTTTACTATGAAAATTAGTGAATTAAATACATCACTGGACAAATTGTTTAAATTTCGATGTTTGACCCACAGAAAAATATGAAGATCTGAGCTCTTCAGATGAATCCTGCCCTGTTCCTCAGAGACAGAGGCCGTGTCGGAAGAAGGGCCTCAGCATCCACGAGGGGCCTCGGGCCTTGGCCAGGATCACAGCTATTGGACTTGGAGGCAAGACTCAGCAGCCTGGCTATGGTGAGCGTTCCATATTCCTGATGGCTCTTTGATAGTGCATTTGAAGATTCTGTCATGATAAGAACCCAAAACTCCCAGGCTCCTGAAATATGGGCCATTGGGTGGGAGTAGCTGCTCAAAAACTCAAAATTGATGACAGTTATGGAAATACATTAGTTATTGGCTAGCTCTCGTGTTTGGGTTTATCCTTTGATTTTCCTTTTCATTGGTTAAAATTACAAATGGAACTTTCTCTCCAGCAGCAGAAATGTAGCTAGGCTCAAATTTCATTCATCATGTGGTGGGTCAGCTAGTGCAGGGACAGTGTGACATTTGAGCCCCACTTCCTGTCTCTGGCCACATCTCCTGGGTACAATACTCAACACGTTTCCAGCCTGAGATGGATGTGCCTCTGGGCCAGGCCAAGGGATGACTCTTGTCCTTTTCTCCAGGTGATGGATTTGATGCTCAGATCCCTCTGAGAATTGTCAAATGATACCCTTGGTGGGCTAGGATCCTAGACCCTGAGTTTCCAGATCTCTTTAGTTCATTCTCAAGTTGTCAGCTCCTGAATGTCAAGTGCAATGATTTTGGGGAGCATGGGGGGCACTGACAGTTCTTGGAGTGAATTGGGTTTGATGCTCACTCTCTTGCTCTGGCCTGACCAAGTAATCAGACTTAGGTGTGAGTTACATCTTCCTTTGATGCCTGTTATTCATCAGTGGCCAGGCCGAGGCTGCTGGCCTAGTAGGCTGGGTAGATGGGCCCTCCTCGTAAGCAAGTACACCTCTGAAGCCTGGGCTTGGAAGAAACCAACTTTCCATCAGAGACCATGTTTCAGTCAAGAATGTCTGAGTAATTTGATTCTCCGTTCTAAGGCCCTTGGCAGGAGTCTTAGGTTTGTAGCTCGAGGCCCAGCTTCTCCAACATTTTTGGGGAGTGGGCTGACTGTACCCTCACCCAGCTGCTGGTAAGCTCCTGCCACAGGGTGAGGGTACAGTTCATATCCTGTCTGATGAGCTCATAAGCACATGGCTCTGGGACATTTGGCTGAGTTGTTATCTTTTTGCGTGGCAGAGTCTGCTCCTTCTAAGGAGTCTGTGCTACCTGTCCCACCCCGAGGTATGGTAGCGGCATAGGAAGGATGGGTCTTACCCCTGGGCAGGGTGTAATTAATCTGTGTAGCTGTCCAACAAATGCTTTTGTAAAAGTGGAATTCTTTCAAGTTATCAGTAATACTATGGCGGAAGCCTATTTGTACACAGTTTTTTTTGTGCACCCACAGAGAAGGCTGGAAGAACATTCACCAGAGTAATGATGGTAGTTGACTCTTGGTTGTGGCACTTTAGGAGAGTTTTGTTTTTTCTTGCTACACTTTGGTGATATTTGAATTTTCTGTAAGTTCATATATTCTATTTGCCAAAAATTGAAAAATTTTTTTTGAATGATAAATGTGCTGATTATAAAAAGTCTTGGTAACTACAGAAAGATATGAAGAAAATAAGGTAGCCATGGCCCCATTAGCCAGTTTTGTGCAAATAAGTGTACTTTCTGTGGGGCAGGGGCAGGGCAAAATAGGAATAAAACTCTGGTTTGCGTTCTGCCCTTTCTCCGTTTTCTTGCAGGTAGATACATTCACAGGTTGTATGTCTTGGTATCACTGCAGTTAATTTTTAGTCCAGGGCCTCCTACTTTCCTGCTCAGCCAGAGCTTTTTTGGTTGGGGTTGACCGACCTGAGGAGGAAACCCCTAGGTGCCTGTGTTGAAAAGTCACAGGGACCACGAAGGCTGGTGTGTGAGATTAAATGCTTCATGCTAAAAGGGACACCTAGTGGTATAGTTTTTTCTTGGCTCAGGAGTCTGTAATCACAGCTTACCATTTCCTACTGTTCACATTTGGAAAAGAAATAGCCTGGTGTGATGGAGAGGGCTCCAGGCCTGAACGAGTACCAGTCCTAACTCCACCGTGCACCTGGTATGGGACACGAGACTGGTCTTTCAAACCCTCGGAGCCTGTCTCCTCACCTGCAAACTGCACACAACAGTATGTCCAAGTTACTGCAGTGAGTGGATGAGATAATGGACAGGAAGATACCGTTCTCCTTCCTTCCTGCCCAGACCCTGGGTCTTCCCTCATGCCGGGTCTGTCCCAGAAGAGGTAGTCACATTTGGCAGGAGGAACTTGTCTTCTCTTTTGTGTTCGTGTGGGTTTACATGCCCAATTCTGTCCACAGAGCAGGTGCCTCCACGGGGCTATGTCACCTTCAACAGCAGTGATGACAACCCCCTGGAAGTAGGGGGCCTCTGCTACAGGGATGTCACCTCCCCCATCAATGACCGGGATGTGGAGAGCAGCAGCAGCAGCAGCCGGGGTATGTGCCCACCTCCACCTCACCGTGCCCCGCACTGCTGGCTTGGGGCTTTGTCAGGTTTGGGATTCCTGCGTGCCCGCCCCCACTTATCCTACCCTGGCTTGGTGCTGCTACGTGCCCAGCGGTTGAGAAAGAACGAGAGGGCAAAAGAGATAGAAGGCCCTGACTCTCGTTAGGAGAGTCAAAGAATCTGGCATGGAGACAGGAGAGGAGAAAATTCCAGTCTAGTGTCTCCATGCAGGATCCAGGGCAGTCGTTCCAGACAAGTGTAGCTTCTGGATTGGTGAGCCCTCAGAGAAATGTCTTCGTTATGGTACATGTATCATTCGTTTGGCAGCTGTTTACCGAGTGCCCTGTGTGCCAAGCGCAGTTCTAGATG
>NW_011889081.1:915451-925400 GCF_000151845.1 Pteropus vampyrus
ACTCATTTGTTTTTTAAAATTCCACATATGAGTGAAATCATGGTATCTCTTTCTCTTATTTCACTTAGCATAATAGCCTCTAGGTCCATCCATGTTGTTAGAAATGGCAAGATTTCATTCTTTATTGCTGAATAAAATCCATTGTGTGTGTGTGTGTGTGTGTGTGTGTGTGTGTGTGTCACAGCACATCTTTTTCCATTCATTTATTGATGGATATCTAAGTTCCTTCCATACACTGGCTATTACTAGTAATGTTGCATTGAACATAGGAGTGCACATATCTTTTCAAATCAGTGTTTTTCTTTGGATAGATACCCAGGAGTGGAATTGCTGGAAGTATGGCAGCTCTATTTTTAACTTTTGAGAAACCTCCATACTGCTTTTTATAGTGGCTGCACCAGTTTACAATCTCACCAACAGTGCATGCAATCATTTGTTTGATTTATTGATGATAGCCACTCTGATAGGTGTGAGGCAATATCTCATTGTGGTTTTAATTTGCATTTTCCTGATGATTATGCTTCATTGTTACTTTGAACACACACCCCTTGCCACAGGATTCAGATCATGCACGTAAAAGCTCGGTTCGCAGACAAACTAAAAGTTATATGAAGACCAAGAATCGTTACAGCAACAGTGACAACCAGTGGTCTCCCAGCACTGGGACTTCTGGGGCAGCCTGTTCCCCAGGATCTATCCCCCAGACTGAGAGGTCCCCTTATTCAGGACCCCAGGTAAGACTTTTTCTGAAACTGGCGGTTACATTGTTAGAAAGATAGTACTTTTTGTGATTTGTGAGGTATTGTGTACTTACGGTGGGCCAGGCATTATTGGGAGAAGAGAGTGGTGGTGAGTTTTTCCCAAATGATCCATGAAGCTTCCTGGACTGAGAGGATTCCTAAGGTTGGAGGTGCCAGTCACAGAGTTTGTGTCTGTCCCTTTCCACAGGAGGGATCTATCTCTCCCTTTGGTTACCATACTCATTTCCATACTCAACTTAGCCTCCCTGAGCCTGGAGAGGAGAAAAACAGACCGATCTCATAGAGCAGCTTTCAGGAAGTTAGTGACAAGATGCATGTGAAGCAGAGACAAAGTGGCACATTGTGTGCACTTAAAGAAAATTGCTATTTCTGCCTTCCTCATTGTGGGTTGCTCTGGCTAAGCAATTTCTTAGGGATCAAAGATGTGACACAGCAGCTTGACTGTCTAATAATGTGTTTATTGAGTTCTCTTGCCCTCTGTGGGCATAGGTGGTACAAAGATGAAAGACAGGTAAATATCTGCCATTTATCCATTTATATGTGCAGATCATAGCTCTGCTATTCACTAGAACCCTGTGATTTTGCTGGCTTCTCCTTGTAGCCCCTGCAGGGCCTATATGCCCAGGCTCAGCAAGCAGCTACACCTCTTAATTCCTTAAATGCACATTGATTGGAGATTCGGAGGTGATGGTGGGATCTTAAATCTGTTTCAGAAAGCAGGTTGAGGAAAATGGCGGAGTTAACCACCTTCTAAAATTTGCTCCTCCATTAAAGGCAAAAAAAACACCAAACAACAACAACAACAAAAAAAACTGACAAATGTGGTCAGAATCTCCTTTTTTTCAAAACTCTGTGAATCAAGTAAAGGCTTGCCACAACCTGGAGAATGTTTATTCAAGAGAAATAGCTGAATCTCAGTAAGAACTGAGTTTTCGTAGCATTTTAGCATTTTAACTTGCCCTGGTCCCATTCCTCATTCTCCAGTGCCAGGATAGCTGTAATAGCCACCAGAGTGGGGCAGAGCAGAGCTGGAACGCTCTCAAAGTTTCATTCTCAAAGAACTGGCATTATTGGACCTGTCTGATGGTTCCCTAGAAGACTGTACTTAAAGGCTTTGACTTGACTCAGATCTATCTACCTGACACTAAAAGCCCTCTCCTTGGAGAACATGTGTTGAAGATAATCACAGGGAAATATTTTAATTTTGCAGTTGTTTGAGGTGTTGGATAACAGTTGGGGTAAAAAGATTAACCACAAAGCTTAAAAGGAAAAGCTGGGGAAGGAGATGTCCATAGGAGCTTTGAAAAGCTCTGACTTATTCCTGGGAATCTAGGCCACCTACATACTCAAGGCTGTGTGCCAAGAACACCTCCAATGACCTTGGGGCTCTGAGCAAACAGGAAAGAAAGGCTAAGGTAGAATTTCCATCTGCCTGGGTGACTGTTGAAGATGTGCCCTAACAAGCATTCAGAGCTACTCAGCAAAAACTGAGAGGTTACTGGTTCCAATATTTAAGGAAATCTCTGTCCAAAGCTAGCTGAGTGAGACTTCAATGGCCATATACCAGAAAGAATACAGACTTTATAGAATTATCTTAGAAAAGTAATTAAATAAACATAGATCTTCTACAACAAGCAGTAACAACAAACCCCAGAGATGGAAGAGAATTGGATCTCCAGAGTTTCCACATTAAAATGTCCAGTTTTCAACAGAAAAATAAGATATGCAAGGAAACAAGAAAGTAACTCATAGACAGTAAGAAAAGGCAACAGTAGAAGCTGTCGCTGAGGAAGCCCAGACACTGGATTTATTAGACAAAGACATTAAATCTGCTTTTAAAAATAAGTTGAAAGAGCTAAAATAAACCACATCTAATTAGAGAATATCAAGAAAATGATAGAAATAAAAATTAACTAAACAGAAATTCTGGAGTTGAAAAGTATAACTGAAATGAAAATTTCACCAGAGGGGCTCAGCAGATTTAAGCACGCAGGACTTAGAAAACTTTACACAGACCAACTGAAATTGCTTGAGAAACAGAATGAAGAAAAATGAAGAGACGTGTGAGACACCATCAAGCATACCAACATGCACATATGGTGCTCCAGAAGGAAGGAGCAGAAATCAGAAAAAAAGTTTTAAAAATAGCCAAATCTTCCCAAATTTGATAAAAAATGTGAATCTGCATATCCAAGCAGCTAAATGAATTCTAAGTAGGTTAAACTCGGATCCACACCTAGATACATCATATGCAACTGTCAAAAAAACAAGAGAATGTTGAAGTAAGAGAAGTGATTCATTGCCTACAAGGGAATCTCAGTAAGATTAACAGCTAATTTCCCATCAGAAACCATGGAGACCAGAAAGACATTTGATGACATATTCAAAGAAATGAAAGAAAAATAACCAAGAATGCTATATCCAGTAAAAACTATCCTTCAGAAGTGAAGGAGAAATTAAGTTAGTCCCAGGTAAAGGACAACTAAAGAGAATTTGTTGTTAGGACCTACCCTACAGGAAATACTAAACTTGTCCTTCGGGCTGAAATGAAAAAGACAATGGATTCAAAGACACAAAAGTGTCTCTGGACTCCCTGCTATGCCTGAGGGCACAGAAAGAGGAAGGGCAGCTTGGTCTCTGTGCCTGCAGTCAAGTCACTCTCCCATTGCTGAACTTGGGGGATCAGCAGTGCTCAGATCTCCCCCTTCAAGGCGATCTCATGAATACACACTTAGCAGGAGAAAAGTGGCTCTGCCTGGCATCATATTTTCCTTGTCCCCATGTCTTTGTGCCCTGCCCATCCTCTGACCTGGCCTGGCCTGTCTGGCCTCTAGGACCTTGCCACACTGCTAGAGCAGATCGGGTGTCTGAAGTACCTGCAGCTGTTTGAGGAGCAGGATGTGGACCTCCGCATCTTCCTGACGCTCACTGAGAGTGACCTGAAGGAAATCGGCATCACGTGAGTCCAGAGGGGCTGTCTGTGGCCGCATGCCCCTCGTTTCAGCCAAAGTTCTGGGACCAGCTGAGGTTGCAGCTTCCCAACACTCGGATGGAAACAGCCACCCTGTCTAGAGGTTGGCTTTTTTCCTGTAGTTGTCTGTACTCTCCATTCCTACAGTCGCTCGTGTGGCCCCCAAGCTGGCCCAGCTGACAGTGCTGCATTTAGGACACCTAGGCATTTTCTGCCTGTTCACTTTTGAGAGCTTCCCTAGTTGGCAGACAGTTGTCCATAGCCTGAAGCCCAGCGACCTCGGGCTGGGGAGGGGGCCAGGCAGGGGGAGGACAACTTCCAGTGGGGTTGTCACTTCTTACACAACCTCTGCCACAGGATGCTGGAGCCACTCTCCCACTTCAAAGATGGGATCTTTCCTGGGGGGTTACCATCTTGATGGAAGGACAGTCAGTGGAGCCTCCACACACAGCTGGTGCTGATCTGATTCCTCTCATTCCCCCTGCAGGTTGTTTGGGCCCAAGAGGAAGATGACCTCTGCCATTGCCCGCTGGCACAGTAGTGCCCGCCCCCCCAGTGACGCCCTGGAGCTGGCCTATGCCGACCGGCTGGAAGCAGAGATGCAGGAGCTCGCCATCCAGCTCCACAAAGTAAATGGGGAAAGCAGGGAGGGGATGTGCAGAAATGGCGAGAGAGGCTTCTGGAGACAGACCTGCAGAGGACACAGCGGTCAATACAACAGTGAGGGCAGAAAGCATAACAGCTCTTACCCTGAAGGGGAGACGCACGGGCAGGCACACAAAGCTAGGCGACATTAGGTACAAGGTCAGATGGACACAGGCAAGAAGATACAGGGTAAGGGCAGAGAACAGGTGGCCAGTGTGGACATCTGATGGCTCAGAGGAAGGGACCCAGAGCAGGGGAGGCTCCAAGGTAGAAACAGCCTTCTCTCCCATTCCAGGAGTCAGATGGCAGAGACAGAGGGTGTGGTGGGTCCTGGCCTCGTGTCCCCTGCACCACCCTTCCCCATGCCCACTTGCCTGCCCGCCCACCCCACCTCTCCCTTTCCCATTGCAGCGCTGTGAGGAGGTGGAGGCCATGCGGGGCCAGGTGTCCCAGGAGCAGGAGCTGCGGGCCGTGGTGGAGAGCTGCCTCTTGGAGCAGGATGGCACCCGCAAGGATGTCCTTGCCCAGCTGCAGGAGACCTGGGCCTTGGCCCAGGATGCTGCTCTTGTCTTGGACCAGCTGCGGTGAGTGGGCACCTGAGCTGGCCTGGGCTAGGCCCTGAGTTTTCTTCAGCTTCTTCAACCAAGGACTTGCTTTCAGGGCCTCCTAGGGTCACTCCCTCCCCATCCCCATTTCATTCTGGCTGTTCCTTCCTACAGAGCTGACCAGGTAGCAATGAGACCCTGAAAATCTGCAGACTCTATGCAGATTCTCTGCCCAGGTCTCGGGTTGAGAGCTTATCAGTACGGGTGCTGTGCTGGGGTGCTTGCCAAGCTCAGGCAAGCTGTGTAGACAGGGAGTTCGGGGTGCCTGCCGTCCCTGCCCTCTGGGAGCTGTAAAAAGCAGTCAGGCCTCTCCCCTCACCAGCACTTGGTCTTGTGTCCGGCAGAACTTGTCAGGCCGAGCTGTCAGCCCGAGTGAGGCGGGACGAGTTTCCTCTCGGGACTACCCTGGGCCCAGCCCTCTCCACAGCTGGTAAGGAGAGTGGGGTCCTGGCCGCAGACTGGGCAGGCAGAGGGCAGGGATGCCCCCTCAGGCTGGGTTTTGTCACTTGTCTTAGCATGGTTATGACACAGGTTCCCTTGCACACATCCCAGCCCGTTTCCTCACCGTCCCTCCTGATGGCATGAGGCAAAGCCCTTGGGCCATCGCTGACACTGCTGTCCAAGAGCTCAAGTGACTTCTGCAGCCTCCACCTGGAGCCCAGGCTGGGGCCACCCCAGGGCAGAGCCTCACTGGAGGCCAGGGACAACAAGCAGCAGAACACATTTTGATGTGATGAGGGAGTCATGCAAGCACTAACCAGGGAGGGACTCCTGGTCACAGTAGCTCAGGACAAAGATGGGCCTAGAAGGACACAGACCCCAGGCTCACTCAGCCCTCTGTCCCACAGACTCCAAAGGCTGGCAGGCCTCCCTGCAGGCCCTGAGCCTCCCCGAGCTATCAGGAGTGTTGGAGAATCGAGTCCAAGAGATGGGTGAGTCTCTGGAAGGGAAGCCAGCGGCCCTCACCCCCACCAAGGGACCAGACCTGGGGTAACAGGGAGAGCCCTCTCAGCTCTGACTCCTGGGGCAGTCTGCTGACCCTCCAGGTCATCCTTTCCTAGTGCTCCCCAGGACATCGCTTCTTCCCACCACCACCCAGGCTTGCGAGCAGTCACTTGTCTGCTTTCATCCTCAGAGCGAGTGCTGAGCTCAGTGTCCCAGGGCCTGGAGAAGCTGCAGGCACTGAATGGGAAAGAGAACTGGCGGGAGCCTTAGCAGGAGGCAGTGGTGAGTGTCAGCCAGCCCAGGACCCAGGCCAGGACAGCAGGGTCCATTGCGAGCCAAGTGAATGCCCACCTCAGTCCTCCCTTTCCCTTCTTAGAATCTGACGTTGGGTGACTGATCCACCCTGAAGCTGTGTGCCCGGAAGACAGGAGGGCAGTGAGCAGGCAGCTACAGCAGCCTAGGCCCCAGCTGGGGCCAGAGGATCGGCCCCCGGGAACAGCTGGCAGAGAAGCAGGACCGGGCTGTGGCCGGTGCCAGGCAGCGAGGCCCCCACAGAGGCAGGACGAGGGCCTCTCACCCAGAACCTGGTGGTAAGGCCCAGAGCAGACAGGGCCTTGGGGAGAGCATGTCCCTATACACCGCAGGCGCCACACTCAGGCTTGCCCGGCTGGGTAAGGTCTGGGACGCCTGGGCAGCATATGTCATTTGCTGAAAAATAAAATTTAAGATCATCTGGTGAGGGGCTCAGTTCTGGTCACAGCACACACAGTACTGGCTGACAAAGCAAAGCAAGGGGAAAGCCACACCAAGACCCCCAACCCCAGTGACTCACTGAAGCCCAAGCCCCTGCTGCCAGGACAGAGAACACCGCTCATAGTGGGGCTCACTTGGTGACCCCTCTTACCCCACTGGCCCCTGCAGCTAGAGCCACCTTTGCTCAGAGCCCCCATGATTCAATAGAAGCTACCTGGAGAGCTAAGCATGCCCCATGCCCCAGGAAATAAGAGAGGAGCAAGGTACAGGTATTTTATTTACAGAGTGAAGTGCCTTTGCCCAGTGTGGCCGCTTCATCAAGGCTCTAAGGTAGAACAGATGCCAGGCTGGGCCGGGAGTAGTTTTCCTTACCAGGCCGGGCAGGCACCGTGGAAACTTTCCAGTAGCTTCACTGAGGAGTCTTGCCAAACACAGGGCCATAGGAGACTGCCAGTGGTGGCCTTCCTGTCTGTGGTGGCTCTACTGTCATTCTGCACACTCAGCCAGTGCTTCCAGACCATCCCGGGGAGCTGCCTGCAGACTGTACTGGGAATGGAAAAAGGGAGGCTTTCAAAGCACAGGAAGGAGAACCAAACTCAGACCAGGTGCAGCCAGAGTCACTAGGATCACGAAAGGGGCCTCGTGGGCAGTCTCAGCACAGAAGCCCCAGACCAGCCGATGGCCCAGAGAGCCAAGGCTTGGCAGTGCCACAAGTAAACAAAGGGAGATGGACAGCACCACCACGTGAGACAGGTGGCCTACAGCAGCCCCACTCTAAACGCTCTTGGGCCCGTCCCTGTCTTTAAGTCCCCAGGTAGTGGGAGAAGGGGATGCCCTGTAATGCCCAGCCCCGGGCCTGTAGTCAAGATCAAAGGACAGCGTAGTAGAGGAGCCACTTTACTGTTCCTTCTCCAACAACTCGCACCTACAGCTGGGCCCATGGCCCCGACTGTCCTCAGGGACCAAGCCTCAGTGGGGTAAAGCTGTTCTGAAGCCTTACCCACAGTTCACACACCACAGAAAATGAAATCTAACCAAGTAAAGCTAACAAGCCAAAATTAACAGTACAACATCCTGCCCAAGCTAGTTCTCTAGGCTCTGGGGCTACCATAGGGCAGGATGCAAGAATGAGTCAACCCAGATAAAGGCATTCTCGATGAGAACAGATTTCTCACTGGTCTAAGTGGGCGTGCACCTCTCCACTTGGAAAATCCAGTGGTACCTGGGCCTCCACCAGCCCGTAAGACTTCCACATAGGCAGGTTTGAGCTTGGAGGTGGGTGAGAATGTCCTGAGCCTGGAGAACCAGGTCTACCCACTGACCGTCCTGAGAGGGTCCCACCTGGCTTTGTGACTACTCAGGGCAGTGGAAATGAGATGCCAATTCGTCCCACGCAGTCAGAAAGGGGTACAAACAGAAACACGCTAGAATGGAGTCCCCAACCTCCAGGCCTGTGGTCTGTTAGGAACTGAGCTGCACAGCAGGTGGTGAGCAGCTAGCGAGCAAAACTTCATCTGTATTTGCAGCCATTCCCCAGCGCTAGCGTCACTGCCTCAGCTCCACCTCAGATCATCAGGCGTTAGATTCTCAGGAGCACGGGTCCCTGGTGCTAAAAAGGCTGGGGACCGCTGTGCTAGAAGACGCACTCCCACAGGAATTCAGGGCCTAGTTTCAATTCGTGGGCACAGACAGAGCCGGGGGAAGGCAACAGACACACGGCACTGGAGCAACCTCAGGAAGAAGTTGGGAGCAGCTTCTCCAGGGCCTTCTTTTGCTTCTCTGTGGCTGCAGCCACGGCCTCAGCCAGCTTCTCCTCGGGCATCATGTTGAGCACCTTGAGGGCGAAGAGGAGCTGGTACTTGGCTGTGCTGATGAAGGCATTGCTCAGGAAGTTGGGGAAGCCACCAACTCGGTCCTTCTGGGTATACAGTGGGACCCGCACAAGCCCCAGCACCTGCACAGAGAGGAGACCTGGGTTGGGGCCAGGCCCCCATACCAATGGCATAACTATGGTAAGGAGCCTGTGAGCTGCTAGGCCAGTGGAAGAAAAGCCAGGTAGCCAATGACATACAAGACCCTGGCAGCATCTGGTAAGACCAAAGCCGGCAAGCTCCCTTGGGGCAGTGCAGACCCTCTCCTCCCCAAGCAAGTTGCAAGACCATCCCATGCACTTCCCACTTTCTGCATCAAGACTCAGCCCCCCATCCACTGGCAGTCCACACTTCATGCTCCCCTTCCAGCTGGTGAATCCCAAACACATCAAGTGTCACTCCGGCCCTTCCGGACCATAAAACCCACAAATCGCAAGTTCCTTCAAACCCCTCGCCATGAGATACCAACTTCCTTCCCTTCCAGCCCTACAAGTCCCCCTTTCTGCTCAATTTCCCAGCTCCTCGAGGAGGTCCCGCCCCATTCCAACCCCCAACCATTCCCACTCCCCACTCCCAGGATTGGCAATGGCAGGCAGCAAGGCAGATGGAACACAGCCCCGAGGGAACACCAGCCCCCCGCCCGCACCCCACGTCCCTCTCCCCACCCCGCTGCTGGAGACAATGACACCCCACCCAACCCAGCCAGGGGACCCTCAGGGGGACGTGTTACCCATCGGTGCCTTCCGCGGGGCCAGAGCCAAACCCCGGGGTGGGGGGCAGGGCCCGGGCGGCGGCCCCACCTCCAGGCCATGGTCGCGCGAGTGCACCGCGCTAATCTCCACGGCGTGCAGCTGCTCCAGCGTCAGCTGCCGCGCGTACAGGTGCGCCACGACGCGGTGCGGGCCCTCGGTCAAATGCGAGCTCAGGTAGTCGGCCTCGGTGAGGCGCAGGCAGCCCAGGCCCAGGCCCAACACCCGGTTCAGTCCGTCCTCCAGCGACCAGAAGCGCCGGTCCACGAAGCCCCCGGGGAAGCCAAGCAGTCCGTCGAAGCGCATCTGCATCTGCAAGGAAGCGCCGGGTCACAGGCGCGAGTCCGAGTGGCGCCCCGGCCCCCGCCCGCCCATTAGCGTCCTCACCAGCACTGAGAAGCGCATGGGGATGCGGCCGAAGAGCTGCCCGGGGTTGGCGGCGTACAGCATGGCGTGGCACGAGTGGCTCCAGCCCGGCCCCAGGCGCATCGCCTCCACCCGGCTGATCTGCTTCAGCTCCGGCACCGCGGCCGACATCTTGGCACTGCCCCCCGGCGGTCCGCGCGCCTCCAATTAAGTGCATGCGCGGGCCCGCCCCCACCGCGCCCGGCCAATGCGCGGACAACTGCGCCCCCGGGGCCCCACCCCT
>NW_011889081.1:926285-933673 GCF_000151845.1 Pteropus vampyrus
AACAGAAAACCTCCCTCCTTCCACCTAAAGTACTTACCCCACGTTTGTGCACGAGAAGGAAGTCGCTGGGGCTCCCCTAAGTCTTGGTGCCACTTCGCCAGCTGACCCAAGCTCCATTTTCCTCCCCATGGTGGGCATGAATTTGCTGAGTGAAGGAAGTCAGGATGGGTGCCCCAGGCACAGCTTTGGGCGAGCCATGACATGAGGGCGAGTTCTGTGGCACGGAGAAGGCTGCCCTGAGCAGTGCTTAACAGGAGAGGAGAGTAGAGGGTAAGGGGCAGTGAAGAAACTCACTCACACATTTGGTCAATGGTGTGTTCTGCCAGGAGACATGGGGACTAAGGACCCAAAGACAGAGGCTCTCTACCCCACTGAGGCCTTCTGCCAAGGTTAAAGCTCAAAGGGGCAGCTTGCAGCTGGCCAAATCCCAGGGCAGGTGACTGTGTCTGAAGGAGAGAGGTCAGCGAGGGGAAGGGCCCATCCAGAGATGGCCCCTTCTCTAGGCTGCAGGGCACGACCCAAGCCTAGGGCCAGTGGAGGGCAGGGGTCATGGAGGAACGACACCCTGCACCCCAACCCCTCCCTGACACCAAACATTAATAAAGGATGTGGGCCCATTTGAAGAATGTGAAGAGGGAGAGTCAGTGTAACCCATACAAGAACCCATCTGACACTGAGCACCTTTCTACCCACACTGGAACCATGCCAGACCCAGGCATAATCAAGGGTAGCAGGCCTTCCTTGGGGCAGGGACTGACCAGCCAAGAACACTGGCTCCACTCTTGAGTACCTGAGTCAAAGAAAGGGCCCCTGGAGGCAACTTGGAACTGTGTGGGTATTCAGGGCACCAGCTTTTCCCTACTGCCCCTCCAATGCATTCTCCACATGACAGCTGAAGTGAGTCATTCAGCTGATTTAAAACCTCTCTGTTCTTAAAATAAAATTCTGACTGCTTCTACAAGGTCTTGCAATGTCTGCACCATATTCTTCAATTCCTATGCTCCAGCCACTTGCACTTTTTTCCACTCAGTGGATACATTAGGCTCACTCTTGCCTCCCAGCCTTTGCATTTGCTGTGCCAGCTGCCTGGGGCCCTCTTCCAGGGCCAACTCCTTTACATTCTTCAGGGCGCAGCTGAAATGTCTCCTCAGAGGAGCACTGTGACCTTGTCACTGGCTTTCTAACAGTAACTAAACCGGGGAAGATGTGGATTTACCTGTGCAGTCTGACTAGAATGCAAGCTTCCCAGGGGCCTGGACCTAGCCTGTCATGCTTCTGCTGGCACACAGTAGGTGGTCAGGAAACATCTGTGAGGCGAATCAGTGATGCAGAGGAAACTGCAGCTGCATCACGCACACCTGGAGGCCCTGGGCTCCTCCTCCATCTACTCAGAAGGCTGAGCCGAGTGCCCAGGGATCCTTCACTCCAACCCAAGAATCAGCACGATGGCCACAACAGTAACCAGCAGCATCACACATGGCTCCTCATGTAGACCTCACTCCCTCCTGGAGTTAGACTTTAATATCTTACACACAAGGAAACAGGCTGCAGTCACTAGCTGGAGCTCACACTGCTGTCAGGGTGTCAGAATCAATAGCCACTCAGCTGTCCTGCCTCCTGACCAAGAAACGGTCAAGGTCCCTCAGTGCTGTGCAAAGAGAAAGGAGTGGACGGATATTGCTGCATGATTTTATTACTATAAATATACAGTAAAAACGAACAAAAACTAGCCAATCAGAATACATCAAATGATAGCACGTATAAGTCCAAGACAGGGCAGTCTGCATCCCGTCCTTCAGAGTACTGGCACCAATACCGAGGGCAAGAGGCCAGGGTGTTGGCAGGAGACAGGGGCGAAGGGAAGGAGATGGCCAGCTTATGTATGTGTGCATGTGTATGTGTATGTGTATGTGTGCACCCATGAGCATACGGTGGGCGGGAGGGAGGCGAGGCAGAGAGCCAAGCAGCTGAGGCAGGTGCCCTGAGCATGACCAAGAGCTGTGCCTAAGGAAGCACTCTGCTCACAGGCCCAACTGGAGAAAGGAGACCCACTGGACAAACCCCCCCACAGTGCAGATGCTCTATGGATGCCCGACGGCCGCCCCAGAATGACTTTTTCCCAAGGCAGCTCCTCATAAAGCTGGCTCCCCAACCCCAGACCCAAAAACATCAGCCCCCATGGGGAGCTACAAAGATCCACCCACCCACCAAGCCAAGGTCCCTGCTGGGGCAGCTCGTGCCCAGCTGCACCAGGGCTGGGCACTCCCTCTGCCGTTTTGTTGTCCAGGAAGGGCTGAGCACCCCCTCTGCCCTTTTGTTGTTCATAAAAAAGATGAGATCACCTCAGATGGGAGCCTCATCCCCCAGGCAGGTCTCTACAGGAGCCCCAGACAGAACAGATCAAAGAGAAACACAAAGTGATGTTTAAATGGCAAAGAGGGAGCAGAGAAGTTGCTCAGGTTCCTCCCTGGTCTGGTGAAAGGCAGCTTTTCGGGCTGAGCGGAAGCCTCTGCACCTGGAGGGAGTCTGAGAATGTGGGCGAAGCCACCTCTGAGAAGGTGTAGGGCTTGGAGAGGGGCCACTAGACCAACTGTTGCCAACAGGCTGTGCACCTGCACCTCTGTCCCTGGGCAGACCCAGACCCAGACCCAGACCCTGGCCTCACATGTGGATGCCTGGGCTGCCCAGGACAGAGCCGTGGGGAAAGGCTGTGAGCTGTGGGAATCCACCCTGCACCAGAGAGCCTGAGCAGGAAAGAAGAAACAGCACAAAGCAGCAGCGCCAGCCAGGATACGCACACGGGGCTACAGGACAGGCACTGTTTCCTTCATTGACCGTCACTCAGACCCCACTTCTTTTCCTCCCAACAAATCCCCCAATAATACCACCTGTGAAGGCAGCACTTCACCCACCAATAAATCTCCTACCAGTTCACTGAGTTTTCAGGGTGTCAGCTCCCTATCAGCTGAGGGGCTGGGCAAAGCCAATCCAGGAACACACGGGTGGCCAGCCCCCAGCCTCAGCTGTTCAGCCAAAAGGGCATTTGGGGAAACGCCAGAGCTCAGTGCCCACGGCTGAAAGGGGCTGTCCTTCATCTTGTATCATTTACAAATACAGTGATCATAGAAAAGGGGGTTCATCAGAGGGGACAGTCCAATGTGCTCTTTAATCAAGGGTTGCACTGCCCCTTGGAGTCGTGGCTACGAAGGGCACGCAGACAGGAGGCCAGGGGTCACACTGGAGTCCGGGTGGCCCATCGGCAAAGTCTGGGGAGCTCAGGGCTCCATGCTGCCAGCCTGGCCAGGATCTCAGAGTGGGGTCAACATCGTGGCCTCAGGGTTAAGACTGGGGCCACCAAATGGAGGCCAGGTGGGACCAGTGGTGAGGAGGCTTCAGGGCGTCTTCATGGAGGTGGACCATCCTGCAGGTAGGAGCAGAGAGAGGAGGGTCAGGCTCGGCCAAGTCTCACCTGCTCCCTTCATCGGCCAAGCTTTGGGTTCACGTCAACCATGAGACCCAGAAAACAGGGCCACCCAGCACCCCCACTGCATATGTGTGTCTGTGGTAGACCACACAGAGGGCCTGGGGACTCCAGCCTAGGCAACTGACCCAGGCCTGTCCCTATAGTAACAGATCACCCCAGGGTGCCAGCAACAGAACCACAGCCCTGAAACAGAAAGGGGCGCCTTCGGCTGCTGACCCCAGGCCTCCTGCCCTTGCGCAGTCCATGCTCCTGGAATGTGACCAGCCACTGTCCACAGAGCTTCCCAACTGGATTAGGCTGAGACTTGGTCAGCTCCAGGCAGAGGTGAGTGGACTCAGCGCTGGGCACATAGCCAGTGCTCAGAGTAGTCCCAGGAGTCCAGTGTGCCCTCCTCAGAGGCCTGCTCTGCTCTTTCCATACATACTGTCACCTCCCCAATGCCGTGAGGTGCTCTGTCCCAGATCTGCCCCCGGGCACTGGTGTGGGGAGCCCTGGCCTGGGGCTGCAGCAGCAGAGAGACCAGCATGCTTCTCAGGGCTGCAGAATGCACAGCTGCCCACCACCCACCCATATGCGGACTCCACGGGGCGTCTTCAACTAGCAAAGCAAGCAGTGTTTCTGCCACTGGGCGCCTGTGACACAGACCCTTGGGTGAGGGGATTATATTCTTAGGAGCTATAACTATGTGCAGGAAGTCAGCTCCGCTACACAGCCCACAGGTGAAATACGTTCTCTGTAGCTCCGTCTGACTTGTTTTTCCTACTTCTGGAAGTTTTACCTAAATCACAACACTGAACATCTTTCACTGTGGAGGCCGGGGTCAACTTTATAAAAGTGTAGGGCCCTATCTAAATAGAGGGTAAGATGTGTCAGAAGAAACGTGTGAGGGGCACAAGAGAAATTTGTGTGGGAACATAAGAACAGTCGTCAAGTCTATAGCCATGCCGCCCTGAATATGCCCGATCTCGTCTGACCTCGGAAGCCAAGCAGGGTCCGGCCTGATTAGTACTTGGATGGGAGACCACCCAGGAATACTAGGTGCTGTAGGCGTTTAAAAAAAAAAAAAGAGCAGTCATCAAAACAAGTGGACAGACACCGCAGCCTAGCTTAGGACAGCCCGGACACCAGGCTGGGGCATGTCTCCTAGCTGGGGCTGCTGGGGCCTTGCCACCAGGATGGGCCAGGGGTCCAGCTGGTCCTCCCACACGTCTGGGAAACCCAGGGCCACCGAAGGCACCAGGTTCTCTATCACCAGACTTCGCAGAGGCTAATATCATTGTGAAGGAAAAGAAAGGGGTCCCCAAAGCATGTGGCCTATTTTTTCGTGGTACTCTTAGAAGTGTCTTCTGTAAAATGTCCGTTTGCGTCACCCAGGTAGAGGGCACCTCCTGTCAGGTGGGGCAGTCAATCTCACATGGCCTCCTGACATCAGAGTGTGCTGATGTTCCAGAAGGTTCCAGGGGTGGGTGGGGACAGGTTAGTAGCAGCAATGGGGGGAGGGGGGAGGCGTGTCTCAGAAATGGTGGAGTGCTGTTTCCTGGACCCAAAAGGCTGGAAGAGCCTGACTGGGCCACCTGGTCCCAATGAAAGAACCTCTGGCCTGGAAGCCAGCATGAGAACCCCGGGACCACCTCTTCGTGGCAAAGGTGCAGCAGTGTAGGGAGGGCTCTGGATTCAGAATCCAGGTCCCAGGGAAAGGCACGGATGTGGAAGAAGCCCAGAAAATGGGCAGGAAGCCCATTTGGGAGGGAGCAGGAGTGGGAGCAGCAGCTGGAGGTGTCCTCTCTCCAGCCCCCTGCCAAGGACGCCCCTCAGAGCCACCCGCCACGCGCGGGAAGGTGATCACCTACCAGCTTACTCCTCTATACCAACAGAGCAGGAGTCGGGCCCCCGGGCTGTGCAGAGGAGGAGAGAGATGGAAGCTTGGTTAGCAAAGGCTCGGACAGACCAGCACATTCCACAGCAGATGCACTGGCTTTAGGACGAGCTGCCCTGAGGGCTAGGGGGTTGGAAATGAAACGCCCACACAAACCAATGTGCTGGAACAAAGGAGGGACAGGCGGAAAAAATGTTTCCTGAGAACAGAGTGCTGGGCCAAATTCTACTGCAGGGGAACTCGGCCTACGGGTGAGCACAGCGGGGCTGGGGGCCACCAGGGCTGAACCCTGGGGGAAGGCAGAGCCCAGGACAGATCTCCCCGATAGGGCTGCCGGGAGGCCAGGCATCCAGGTTTTCACCATTTATGGACTTTCCCCCACTGTCCTTTTTCTCCATCACTGGGGGACATTCAGGTTCACTAAATCATGCTCCATCCATTCGGGGGACGGCTATGCAGTTGTTATAAAGAAGGAGGACACCTGTGTGTGCGTGTTCATGTTCTTAAATACAGATGTAAAAAAGGTTCAGGGTCTCCACTGAAAAAAGCCAGAAGCAAAACAGAGGGTGCCAGCACATGGCCAGACGACACACACACGCACTCACAAACATGCGCACGCCCGTGAGGACCCCTGCCCATCCCCTGGCTGCAACCGGAGGTGCTCGTGGGGCAGCAGACGTGGGATGCTACCAGTGTCCACCTCCTCTCCGTGCTCTGAGAGGCTCTGAGAAGCCACCCTGCCCTGCAGAACGGGCAGGGTGCAGAGGCAGGGTGGGCCTGGGCTCAGCAGCCGGACGTCACCCACCTTGCTTACCCGGTCAGACCCTGGATGCAGACTCCAGCCGCTCTACCTCCCACTTCACATGTGGAGCCAGAAACCTGAGATACTCGCCTAGGGGTGGGGGCTCGACGGCCACAGGTCCTGGTCCCACTTGTGGGCTGAGCTCAATGGCTGTGGCTTGTCCTGCCCCTGCAGACCCCTGAGCACTCTGTGGGCCACTCAAGGGCGAAGGGTGGCAGAGACTACATGGGGACAACGTGCCCCTCACAGCTCCAAGGGCCTAAAGCCAGCCACCCTGTGGGATCAGGACTCACACTTATGGCTCTTGGAAGACAAGTCTCTCTCTTGGTCCCCATCCCCCAAGTTTGAATCATAATACTTAAAGTCCTCTGAAAAAACTTACTAGAATTCTGTATTACTCTAAGGTGTGCTTGTCCTAAATGTGGCTTTTGCCTGTGGGTGTCCCTACAGGCTACCCTGCTTCCTCACACTAGGGGACCCTCTGTCTACAGAGGCTGCTGCTACAGAGGCTGGGGCGGGGGACAAGAAGCCCTTCCAACCAAAGCATGTCATAGGCCCCCGGTGCCCAAGCTAGGTCACTGGGGACCAGGCGACAGTGGCTCCAGGGGCAGGCAGAGGGTGAAGGGGCTCCCCAGGCATGTGGCAGCAGCCAGGCTCTGTGAGGGCAATGTGACTATTTATCATGATTCCAGAACCTCGGATGACCTCCTGGTAGGCGCTGGCACGAGGGCCTGAGAGCCCCCCACTCCCATCCCCAGTCTTTAGAGCCCAGGACTTGAAGCTGAGGATCTTGGCCCAGAGGAGCAGAGAGCAGAGGAGCTGTGGCCATAGGTCCTGGGCAGAGGCCTCGGAAAAGGGGAGGAAGAGAAGTGAGACTCCCCCCACTGCCTCAGGCCTTGCTGGCACCCAGCGCCCAGCCTGTCCTCCCACACCCTGGCCTGGGACGCACTGCTTCACCCAGGACCTCGGGCAGGTGGCAGAGAGCTGGTGACCCATGTCAGGCTTGGGGCAGGCAGGTAGTTTTGTTTGTAGCTCCCCTGAGCAGAGGTCCAAGCCCGCCAGGGCCATGGATGAAGGAAGATACAGCAATGGCAGTGGGACCAGACCTGCCTGGCCCCGAGCAGGAGACAGATGGGGAGAACCATGTCCTTAAACACACAGCCCTTCCTGCCTTACTGAGGCTGGGCTGGCTCTGGGGTACAAAGGGGCCTCAGGCACAGGCTTTG
>NW_011889081.1:933723-977121 GCF_000151845.1 Pteropus vampyrus
CAGAGGGTGAAGGGGCTCCCCAGGCATGTGGCAGCAGCCAGGCTCTGTGAGGGCAATGTGACTATTTATCATGATTCCAGAACCTCGGATGACCTCCTGGTAGGCGCTGGCACGAGGGCCTGAGAGCCCCCCACTCCCATCCCCAGTCTTTAGAGCCCAGGACTTGAAGCTGAGGATCTTGGCCCAGAGGAGCAGAGAGCAGAGGAGCTGTGGCCATAGGTCCTGGGCAGAGGCCTCGGAAAAGGGGAGGAAGAGAAGTGAGACTCCCCCCACTGCCTCAGGCCTTGCTGGCACCCAGCGCCCAGCCTGTCCTCCCACACCCTGGCCTGGGACGCACTGCTTCACCCAGGACCTCGGGCAGGTGGCAGAGAGCTGGTGACCCATGTCAGGCTTGGGGCAGGCAGGTAGTTTTGTTTGTAGCTCCCCTGAGCAGAGGTCCAAGCCCGCCAGGGCCATGGATGAAGGAAGATACAGCAATGGCAGTGGGACCAGACCTGCCTGGCCCCGAGCAGGAGACAGATGGGGAGAACCATGTCCTTAAACACACAGCCCTTCCTGCCTTACTGAGGCTGGGCTGGCTCTGGGGTACAAAGGGGCCTCAGGCACAGGCTTTGCACCAAACAGCTAAGGGCTGCAAGAGGAGTTGGCTGTGGAAGCTGAGCTTGGCCATACTTTGGGGATCAATAGGAGAAGTGTGGACTCCGAGCCAGTGAGACAAGAACAGGCTCCTCACAGGTCAGTTTTTCTCCCTGAGCAGTCAGAGCAAGCCCCCAGATTCATGGGGACAGCTGCGGAACTGTCCCAGCCCAGCAGGCCCCTAGCTTCATGAGGACAGTCACAGGACCACCCCCGGGCCTGGCAGGCCCCCAGACCCCACAGGCTGAGTGCTGTTACCTGGTAGGTAGATGTCGGCAGGCTGGCTGCGGCCACAGGACTCGGGGCAGCCATCTTGCAGGACGTTCTCAATGGAGGGCACTCGGCTCCCTGCAGGAGAGGGGGCAGGTCAGGGCCTCACAAGAGGCAGGGGTGGATCTGGATGTCCTTCTTGCAGAGAGCCCCGAGAGCCCATCTTTTGTCCCTGAGGGCACGACAGCCACTGTAGGCCTGGGCTCCAGCCCAGACCCCACTCCGACTCCCCTCTGCTCTCCCAGGACTAGAGACAGACATTCCTATCCTTCCTCTCTTTCCTTCTACCACCCCCACCTCCCACTTGGGGCTTTTATTTTTATCATAAAAACATTATATGCCCACATTTAAAAAACAAGATAAAATGGTAATAGATATAACTGTCTCCTGTTTATCTTTCTGGGTGAGCAGGTGAGGTGACAGTCCTTGGCCCACGTGTGCCTGCAATGGGTCCTGCACAGATACTGCAGTGGGGGACCCTCTGCATGTGGCTTACTCACTCACACATCAGCTCTCAGCCATGGACCTAAACTATTCTCAGTGCTGCCAAGGGTGTCCTCATGGGGGAGGTCCCCTCAGCCAAAAGGGGCCTGGACCCTGTGACAGGGCATGGCTGGGGGCCATCCGGTCCTAGCATGCACTGTGCACAGGCAGGAAGAGGCCAACACTGAGGGAGGTGGGGGAGCCAAGGCCCGACAGGCCGAGGGGCTTGCCCTGCGCCATGTTGGGCAGGAAGGCACGGCACCATGCCTCCAGGGACAGACACCCTTAACCCAAGCACCCTGCCCTAGGTGCCCATACTCACACCCAAGCCCAAGGGCCCCAGTCCAGCAGCCTACAGACAGGCCCCACCTACATGTGGTAGTGGGGCTGCTCCTGGGTGGAACGTGGGTCCCCACAGTACAATGCTGGCCAGGGGACCCCTGGCAAGGAGGGGTCACAGCAAAGGAGCAGCTGCAGGTTATTTGGGGGGCCTTTACCACACTGCTGGCTTGGGAGCCAGCCAGGGCCACCTCCTGGCTCTGTCACCTCTAAATTAAGTGGCCTTGGCCTCCCCGACACCAACCTTGAGCCTCAGTTTCCTCACCTGTTCAATATGGGGAAGGAATAACCGGGACAGCAAAGGGATGGCATCTCCCCAAGCCAGCAGAGGGGCTGGCACGGCCCTGCGCCCACTCCCTGGCCATCGGCTGTGGCAGGCCCAAGACCCACACAGAGACCCTAGGTCTCTCCAGGCACTGTCAGGATGACGACCCCAAGGAATGGGCACAGCCCAAGGCCAGACTGGGCAGCTGTAAAGGAGGACATGCGTGGAGAGCCGACCAAGTACAGAATGATCCGGGAGGAAAATAAACAGCTACTATGCAACACTGCAGGGCAGGAGGGAAAACCAGGAGTGGCTTCGGGCTGTCTTCTGGGACATCGTGTAGTAAGCGGTGTGTGTGGTCCCCTGGAGGACACTGGAAAATGCTCTGAGAAACCTCCAGGAGAGCTGAACTGGAAGCCTCTGCCCAGCTCAGGCAGGGAGTACCAGAACCTTGCCCCTTGGGAGAGAGAGGGCTTACCTTGCTTAAGTGACGAAGTCTCGTCAATCTCCTCTGTGAGGAAACTCTAGGAAACAAGGAAAAACGAGCCTGGAACTCTGGTGCTGACCCAGGACCGCTGCTGACTGTAGGAGACCCAACTGCAGGCAGCCGGGGAGGGCATGGGGCGAACCTCAGCTGCCCATCCAAGACATGCCAGCGTCTACCATGTACTTCACACACAGCCCCTTCGCCCATGCCCACCCCACAGATGTGGACACTGGGGCTGGGGGGAGTCACAGCCCAGCCAAGGCTACTGAGTGAGGGACTGGCAGAGTGGGCCTGGGGCATGCCACACCATAGGTCTGGGAGGCCAACAGGAGAGCAGTGGGGACTCAGATCTCAGGTAGGCAGGACTGAGGAGGGCAAGCCAGGGCTGGACCTCACCTCTGGGGAGCTGCTCAGCACCAGCCCGGCCCCGCTTGGCAGGGGAGGGGCATCCGAGACCTGGGAGAGCTTCTCCTCATCCTCTTCATGGATGGGGGATGATGGGGACCGCAGGGTGCTGGGGGCAGAGAAGATGGGGGTGGAAGACGAGTGGATAAGAAACACTAACCCCGCCAAAGCTAATACTATGGAGGGGTGAGCTTGCAGACATGTGCCAGGGTCCTCGGAACAGATGAACCTGGGGAGGGGTGCACACCAGCAGAGTGCCAGCAGGACACCAGACAGCTGGACACGAAGGCTGTCTACCTGTGTGCTGGCACAGACCTAAATACGGCCTTTTACTTCCAGAAGAAGAGAACTGTGATGGTACATCCTTGGGGTGGGAGGGCTAGGCGTGCGAGCAGCAAGAGAGACCTCCATGTTTCTTTCTTTCTGAAGTGACTCTGCCTGAAGCTGCAGCTGGTTTTACAGAACCTGTGCCTTCTTTATACATTTCTAGTAAAAAAAAAAAAAACCAGTACACATGTGAAGACTTAACACGGCAGGGCTGGTCATCTGAGCCTCGCAAGTGTCCAAGGGAATCACGATGGACCACACTGGCTGGCCCTTGGGCATGCGGCCCTCAAAGTTTCCTTATGTCAGTGATGATGACACTCTAGTGGCCTGGAGCAAGAGCCCTGCCCTTCAGCTCGTCCGGCATAAACAAGGTGGAGGATGTGCAGCTGGTTTCATTGCAGCTGGGTTACTGTGGCCATCATTGGCCTCACAGCAGGATGTGACCAGATGACCAACCACCGGAACATCCTGGAATCCTGAAACCCAAACGGTTTCCCTGGGCCAATACACTGCACACACTCCTGCGGTGTGCTGCTCCTGTGTAGCCTGGGAGAGGGAAGACACCGGCGCCCCTGGCCTCCACGGACACATTTTTCCCCTGCTGCCTTTGCTGTGAACAACCTTAGCCATGACCATGAGCCTAACCCACTACTGGTCCTATGAGTCTTTCTGGCAAATCACCAAATGAAACATGTTATAAAACTATTTAAAGTTACAAATAAAACTGCTTTGTATCCGCTAGCATACGCCTCCCTCACCCTGGCCCACAGAGCAGTGGGGGTGGGTCCCCAGACACCCTTCCCCACAGGGAATCCTGGCGCCAGCCTCACCTGTCGGGGGACTTGCTCCGAGGCTTGGCCTTCTGGTGGCTGCTCTCCATGATGCGATCAAGCCCAGCAAGAGGACAGCTGGCCTGGGACAGGCCGTCTGAGACGCCGGAGTAGGTGATCTCTTCATAAAGGGGGGCCGAAGGGATGGCTGGGGAGACAGCTCGAAGGCCGTTGAGTGCCTCAAGCAGGGAGATGGGCTCATAGCCAGGGGGGATGCTGTCAGAGCTCTGCGGGGACAAGAGTGGGTGAGGGACAAGCTGGCCGGGCTCCTTGCCCACTGCCTACTGCCCTGTTCTACCCCCCAGAATCTGCTTCCTGACCATCTCCTGTCTGGACCATCTTCCAGGGACTTAAATCCCCCCTCCCTCGGGGGCGCCAAGAACTCCAGAGCAGCAGCAGACGTCCTGCCCAGGGCTCCCTCAGCCATCAGCTGCAGCACACCCAGAGGCCCCACTTGATGCCCAGGATGAAGGCAGAGAGGGCATTCGGAAGAGCCACCCCACCCCCAGCCTTGGCCAGTCCCTACCTGGCTTTCTGTTCCTGCCTGGCAAGGGATGGAGAGTGAGAAAGGGGTTAGTGAGAGAAAGGAGAACTCGGGAGCAGGTGGAGAGCAAAGCCATGCCAGAGGCGAGAGAAACCAGTGGGAACCACGTGTGTTCTAGACCAGGGAGGACCTGGTCCCCCAGGGAGCCCTGCCCGACACAGGGATCTGGCCCAGCTCGAGATCCTCCGTGGACCTTGGGCAGGCACCTGGGGCAGGCGGGCATCCAAGAGGTGACGTGTGCTCTGGGTGATTCTCACAGGCCCCCTGGTTCAGAACCACTGTTTCCCCCTTGCGGGGAGCAGATCACATCAACAGGCTGAGTCTCGCTTTAGGGTTAAAGGTGAAGGGAGAAGGCAGCTGGGGGATGTCAGTGCTGGGCCCCTATGGGGCGGGGCAGCCACCTGCTCTCATTCTTATTAGATAAAGTGAAAGGTAAATGCTCCAAAGTAGAAACTCCTCCCACTGGCCTGATCCACCGGAAGGTGGGGGCTGCCTTTCGGGCAGGCAGCAGAGCAACCCTAGGACCACAGGGAAGGCAGGAGAGTCAGGGTGGGCACCTCCTGGCCTCAGCAAGCATTTCCTGGGGCCCTGGGTCACCTGAACCAGTAGCGCCCTGCATTTGCTCCCAATGTGCCCTCAATTTAAAGGTAAATAGTTACTCTGAACCCCCTCATCCCTCCAAAAAGGAAAATACCTATCTCAAGATTGACTCTCCAGTGACTTCCACCTCTACATTTTACCAAGGGGACACAGGGTTCAGCAGAGGCCCAGCCTGGCTGCCACACGCTCTCTGGCCCCCAGCCTGCTTCCTGAGATGCAGGGAAAATGCAAGAAAACCAAGTCCTTGGCCCAGAGAACTAAAACCCAAGGGGTGAAGGGCAGGGGATGCGGGATGACAAGCAAGCGCCAGGAATGCTATTTGCAAAATTTAGCAGCCACATTAGTTCCACCTCCAACATCGTTCCACTGCCAGCAAGAAAAAAAAGGGAAACAAGGGCAATGGGGACCACGGGCGGAAGCAGAGCTGGCGGGAAGGGGTGGCCTGAGGCCGGTATGTCGCCGGGCAGCGAGGACCCACGAGACTGGTTTTTTTGCCAACAGACCTTGAGCTTTGCTTGTTCCACAAAACTCCCTTCCTGGGCAGGGACGCCGGGACTGGGGAGAGTGGATTTGACAGATTAAATTAACCAAACACGTCAGCCTGGGGTGAAAATGACTTCCTGTACTTGTCATTGGCTTAATAATCAGGGTGAGGGGCAGAGATGTGGCCACAGGGCCAAACACACTTACAGTTTCCCTTTTAGGTTTCTTGCTGGCCAGTGAGGCGGGGTGCGACTTTGATTTTTTAAAGGGACACTGTCAAGATAAAAATCATACATTTTACAACTAGCACCCACCCCGTATGGCCCTGGAGCTGGGTGGGGTCTGTCTCATCTGCTGCCTTCCACAAGCGCCACTGACCCAGTGCTCTGCAAACTTTACATGCAAGTGAATTGCGGGGGCCCTGCAAACGCAGGTCTGGGCTGGGCCTGCACATCCATGAAGCTCCAGGAGCCGTGCTGCAGTTAGAGCCTGATCCCATCCCTAATGCCCACCCACGGTCTGGGTCTCCCTGAGCAGCAAGTCCAGGGTAGGGAAGTGTGACAGTGGCTGGCTGCTCCTCACAAGTGGGCCTGGCTGGGCATGGAGAAGGGACTCCCAGGCCCCAGGTACCTCCATGAGGCTTGGCCCGGCCTCATAAACTTATCACCTATATCTAAGTCCTAACAGAGGCTAGGGAGAAAAATCAGCCCCAAATCACCCACTCTGCGATGATCTTAATGGACTCCATGAAGAAAATGCCTAATTCGGGCTCTCTGTGGTACTATGTGGAAATGGCCTGTACAGGAGATGCAGCAGAGAAGAACCCATTTATTTGGAGATCTTAACCTCCAGAGAAGAAGGTGCTGGGTCACCACCTGAGCCCCAGCCCACCTGCACCATGGACAGCATCACCATGGACAGCATCTCAGCTCTCAGGATAAAGGGGGACAAACACAGGAGGATCCAGCCTGACCCTCAAACACTGGGGCAAAAACCGGGAGGACAACACACAAACGACAATAAAACCCCACCACCCGAGCAGCTGCTCCTCTGCGAAATAGCCAGAGTCCTCTCTTCCCAGGGGCAAAACATGCGTAAGTGCTATTCCTCTTTCCCCCAAAAATACGTTGTTGGAGAAAAAGTGCAGCACCCGTAATCGAGTCCAACGTTACAGTGGAGGGCTTCGTTTCCGAGTCCTTGGCCCTGTGCTGACAGGGTCCACAGGTAAAACAGTGTGGCTGCCCCCAGAGAAAGAGGGGCGACGGGGACCTGCCCCCAGCGGCAGCCTTGCCTCTGCGCCAGCTGCAAGACCACACCTTCAGACTTTGAAAGAGAAGCCAGAAATCTGAGTTTTCAGGGAAATTTCCAGACTTTTAAATATTGGCCCAATTTTCAGAAACACTGTGTGGGTCAAACACATCACACCGACAAGCCCAGTGCAGGAGCCCACCCTGGAGGGTGCCAATCAGAGGGTTTGGGTCCTTTTCTCAGTGATTCTCTAAGAATCGCTGAGTCCAAACAACCTCAGTCGAGAGCCAAGAAACAGACTCGCAGCAGACAACACTCGCAGCCTCCTGGGATCTGGGAACTCGGGACCCGGGCCTGTCCCAACCTGCTCCCTGGTCCTTCCTCCCCCATCTGTCCTCTTTTCTGCCCTATCCCTGTCTCTGTCACTCTTCATGTCTCTTTCCATCTTTCTCCCTGTCTGTCCATCTCCAAGTAGCTCCCTTTCACTCTCTTCCCTGCTGTGTCTCTTTTCTGTCTCTGTATCACTCTCTCCCTTTATCTGTCTCTCCCCGTTTCTCTCTGTATCTCTCCCCTTCTCTCTGCATTTCCATGTCTCCGCATGTCTCTGCCCGTCTGAGTCGGCACCTGTCTCTGCCCATATATCTCTCTGTTTTTCTGTGTGGCTCTCTCTCTTCATGTCTCTGCCCATCTCTCTCTCGAGGTCCCCAAAGCCAGAGTCTGACTCCCCTCGTCTGCCTGCAGCAAGGTCCACCTCACAGTTTCTCAGGGAGCAAGGGCGGTGGCCAGTTGCTGAGGTGCCCTCCTATGCGCCCAGGCTGGGGAAGGGTGGGCAGGGAACGCACGGAGGGCATCTAAGAGCCACTCTTTGAAGGCCACCTCACTTCCCAAGACCCACAGAGTACCCCAGCTGTCTCACCTGTTAGAGCAACGGTGACAGACACCATGGCTCAAGCTCAGTGAAGGGGCACCTGCCATTGCCAGCAATCCTTGCAACTGGAGCTCACCGGCCCAGCCTTTATCACCCCACTCGGCCTCACAGCCACCTGTGGGGCCACGCTGGGCAGATGAGGACAGAGGACCACAGAGCCAGCAGGTGAAGGTGCTATCTAGACAGTCTGGGTCCTGCCTGGGTACTGACTGCCCCAAGGGTGCCCAGGTGGTCTCCTTCTGGCCTGCCTGATCAACCCAGTCCAACCGGGAGCCAGACACAAAGGCAGGCCCTGGAAGCATCTGGACACCTGTCAGGCCCTGGAGAGTGGGCGGGGGCTTCCTCCAGACCCCCTCTTCTCTCCGCCACAACACCCTCCAATGCAGGGAGAAAGAGGCACTTACAGAGTGCTCATCGTGGTCCATACTCTGGGCCAGAACAGGGCTAAAGGAGACAGGGGACAGGGCGCCTGGCTTCTTCCTCACTGCCCGGATCTGCAGAAGGGCCCGGAAAGCTGTGGCAGAAAGGAAGGAAAGCAAGGGCTGGTGTCAGGCAAGGGCTGGTTCCAGCACCACCAAGACCCTCCAAACTCCAGGGACCACCCGCCCACGCCACAACAGTCCTGGGACAAGCCAAGTTTCCAAATCAGGTGAACAGAGTCACGACGAAATATCCCCAACAGGAAAAGAGGCCAGGATGGCCTGTCTCCGCTCGGACAGAGTTTTCAGGGGCAGCAAGCATGGCGTAGAAGGCCTCTCACCCGCTACACTCCGTACTGTATATTAGACAGTGAACGTGGCTGCGAGTTACAACTGCCAACCAGCTGGAAGCACACGGTGCTTCCTGGACACCACAGGTCTCTTCCTGGAAGCTATACCAAGGAAGAAGCAACCAACGGGCAGGAGGCAGGCGTGTGTACACGGACATTCACGACAGCACAATGTTTATCTACACTGGGGAAAACTAGAAACAGCACAGGGAGCTGGGAAAATAAGCTGGGACACAGGCTACCGGTCACCCTGTAGTGTCAGTTCCACTCACAAAAGGATAACATTCGTGAGACGCAGTTAAATAAAAAGTGCAGGGCACACACGTAAGAGTCACAAACGTTATCAGCTGCACCCTCTCAAAAGATGAGCAACGACTGAGTCCCCAGGGTTGACAGCAGTCACCTCTGGCTCAGGCCTCAGGCCCTGGCCCATCTTGCCAGCCCAAGTGTTACAAACACCAGCCCTGGGGCCGCTGCTGCACCAAGGAGCCGGGGAGGCTGCAATTCAGCTCCAGCTCAGGATCCTGCCACCACCCCGGCCCCCCTGCCCCTACTCCCTGCCTCTCTGCTCCCAGCCTGTCCCCCAGACAGGAGAGGCCACTGCCCTCCATGCTGTACTGACTGAGCTGGGCAGAGCCCCGCTGCCCATCTCTCTGGGCCCAGTGCACAGCCTCCAAGTCCCGTCAAGGCTGGGGCTTCCTTCCAGGCACTGGACCTCTCAGACCACATGGCCACGTGGCCTTGTCCTCCACTTCCGCATGGCCAACCTGCCCTACGGTCCTTGTGCAGGCACACCCCTGGTGCAGCCAGTTCCGGTCAGCGGGGGCAAGAGTGTGGGCTCTGGGCCGGACCCTAGTTTAAATCCTACCTCTGCCCCTTGTTAGCCACAACCTCGGGCAGGTTCTTTCTGAGTCCGAAGATAGTGACAGGGCAAGCATGACACCAGGTGTCCTGCCTCAGAGCTCAGGAGTGGAGCCTCAGTAGCCGAGGAGTAAAACTGCAGAAAAGCCGTATTCTAAAAAGCCACCACTTACCTACTAAATGAAAATGTCCCACAGACCCTCCAGGCAGGTGCTCTCCCACCCACTTAATGTTCATGTTGACCCAGTGGGACCTGTACCCCAAGAACATTTAGATTCTTTCTACTGGAAAACAAGTATTTTATTCAGAATTATACCCAACATGATGGCTTTTGACTAAAAAAAAAATATCTGGAATGCTCCAGGAAACCAGATTTAATTCCTTGAATAGCACCCTCTCCATTTCACTCTAATTTTCTATTATTTCCCACATAACCTTTAAAATAAGGATTTAATTCACTGATCAATTTCTGTCCAGTTCCAATTTCACTGTAAACACCTGCCCTGGCCATCTGTTCTGGAAGTCTAACTTTCTGGAGGCAGATTTGGGGGGATCTGATTCATCCATATGCCCATGTAGTTGCTGTGGATAGTAACTATCAAAGTTAACCACCAAGTTCCAATTTGCCGTACACCCAGTGGGAGGCTGACTGACGGCCTCTGTCATTCTCAGCCCCCCGGCTGCCCTGGTGCGGCAGTCCCCACTCACGCAGCCGGCAGATGGGGCAGTTGCTGGCCTGGTAGCGCAGCGTGTCAGCGCAGGAGTTGCACAGGCACAGGTGGCGGCAAGGCAGGATCAGCGTGTCCCGCAGGTCCGACAGGCACACCACGCACTCGTTGCTGTTGTCACTGTTCTCCTCGTCTGAGGGCTGCAGGGACATCGAGGACCCAAGGGTCAGCGGCCTCCCGAGAGCTAGGGACTGGGGGCCAGCTAAGGGGCAGGAAGGGGGTGTTCCTGTCCCTGGCCACCTCACTGGTCATACCCCACTTCCTCAGGGGGATGCTGTGGCAAAAGGAAGCCCAAGAGGGCAGAGGAAGGTCCCCAAGGAGCAGGACTCCTCAGGAGACGTGGCCCAGAGTCTCACTTGCTGGGCCAGGCTCAGATGCAGCCTGTGCCCACCCCACAGCAAAGAGGAGACTCTGTGGCCCCACCCCCACTCCCCAACTCAAGGAATTCAGGTGTCTTTTTATTCTTCAGAATCAAAGACAAAATGTGGAAAAGATGCCACATTATGGAACATGTCTTCCAGAAAGTACCCATTTATTTGGTTAAAACAAAAAACAAAATCAAATCAGACAAGTCTAACTTGCTTGAAATATTTTCATCAAGTAATGGCAGTTTCTGGAATACAAAAATAGTATCTGGATCAAGAGACAGCAACATTCTAAAACAGGGATCAGCAAGCTACAGTCTGCTGCCTATTTCTGTAAATAAAGTTTTATTGAAACCTGGCCTTGCCCACTTGCTTCCATAATGCCTGCAGCTGCTTCTATGCTACAATGGCAGTGTTGAATAGATGTGACAGACACCCTCGGAGCCAGTAAAGTCAAAAATATTCACTATCTGGCGCTTTACAGAAAGTCTGCCAACCTGTGTAAAACACACAAACTGGGCAGACTGCTCCTCTGAGGCTCGGGGCCTGGCCAAACGGCCCTGTCCTCCTGCTTCTGGCTTGTTCCAGCTGGTGTGAAACTTCTGGAGATTTAAAAAGCAGCAGCAGTTTCATTTGTGCCAGTGTGCCTTTAAAAACATTGACGAAGGCACAGTTCTCTGCTACCCTTCCCTGGCTGTGCCAGATCCAGCTGTCGGACACCCTGCTTCTGTCACAGTCATAGGAAGGCGCATCCCTCCCTGCGCATAACCGCAGGGGCTTGATCTGGGGAGGAGAAAGCCAGCAGGAGGCAGTGAACTGCTGATTGTGAGAATAGAAAGGCCAAGGCAATATTGGGTAAGCCCGATCAGGGAAGAGGGGACCCTGCGGGCCCAGGCTGCCCTGGCTGACATGATGGCCAGCAGCCCAGTGATAGTAACAAGCCAGTGAATTTGCTGGAAAAAGAACAAAATGTCCTGTAGACTCTGTTAACTCTTAAAAATTCCATAAAAAATGATGGAGTCTGGGGCCTCCAGGAGAAATTGTGGAAGGGAACTGGCTTATCGACCAAACTACCTGCGGGGCTCTGGCCATGGCTGGGGGACCCCAGGCAAACCGCTCCCATGAGCCTGCTTCCATTCACGTGGCAAGGAAGCTGGGGAGTGAGGCCGGCCTGGAGGCCCAGTGCATACTCACCACCAGCACATACCTTTGTCTCCTGGTTGTTCTTGTTCTCGATACCATAGATCTCCTGCAGCAGGTAGCTGACCCGGTCCACCTGGAGAGCAGAAAGGCATCTGGGCACTTGCCGGCTCCACTCAAGGGCTCCTCTGCATCCACCTGGCCTAATACCGCCTCCCAGATGCCAGGCTCGGGTCCCGGGAGCAGATACAGTTGGGAATTCTGTCCAGTCCCACACCTGGGGAGTGGATCCAACGCCAGGACAGGGATAGGGAGAACCTGCTACCTACCCAGCCCAGGAGGGCAGCAGGATGGGGGGCCCAGTGGTTCTGCCCACCATAGAGGACCTGGAGCCACGCCCTACATGGGCCCAGCAACCACACCCTTTGTCCATCTTACCATCCCTAATCTGGAGAAAAGATCACTTTGAACTCACCTGTCACCAGCCCCAAAGTGTGACCAGGGTCAGGCCTCATGTTAGCCACATTCAAAAGTGGTCTAAACTGCTGTTTCCCACAGTTCCATGGGCCATAAACACCCCTCCTGAGAGCCACAGTCCTGCTGGTCAGCTCTCCCGGGACAAGTGCTCTGACCATCACTGGAGTCTCTGGCTGTCCTGCCACCTTCAGGGGCTGGATCTGCCAGTTCTCCCTACTCCCTGGTTTAAAAAACTAACCGACATCACTCCCAGGTTGTGGCTTATGCACTTGAGCAGCTACATACAAGGATAATCTTAACCATGGCTTTAGAAACAGATCCCACTATGGCCATTGTTGAAATCAGTCTCAATATCAAAATCCAATGTGGTGCAGCTCAGGGGACCCCATCCTCTAAATTCTCAGTGTCGGAGGCCAGCAGGAATAATTGTTCCTGGTGTAGGAACATGGAATTACTGACCCCAAAGAAAAGCTGTACTATTCTGTAGCTCCCATTTATTCCCACGTATTCCATTTTTCCTCTCAAAATTGATTAAGTCCATCATCTTTGCCCAATACTGAGGTATACTCCGTAATTTGTGAGGAGGAGGAGGAGGGAGGCTGCAGTCTTAGTTTCCTGTTTCCTTCCTACCTCCATCCATTCATTCGTTCAGCAAACATTTACCGAAAGCTTGCTATGTTCATGCTGGATAAGACTCAAGGCTACAACAGTCAATGCTGGTACATGGTGGGTATGCAGTATACACGCACATACCCGATGACCCTGACCCTGACTTCCCAGAGCCCAGAGCAATGACAAAAACGTCAACAGGCCTGTCACCAGCTACCTCAACAGCTACCATGGTGGGCAGGGAGAATAATCCACCAAGACTACTGGATTGTACGTATACACGTGTCTTTTAAATCGAGAGGGCTCGCGTTTCCTCTGACAGACTTACAATTTGCTTCTGCTTTAACGGCTTCACAGAGAAGCTGCCATCGACATGCTGCAGGGAGAAAGACACAAAGGTTAACTCGACCACACGGGCACTGCTCGGCCTGCTGAAGGTCTTCCTCGGTCATTCCACGTTCATCGCCGGAAAAGGAGGGGCTGTGTGATGACTAAAGAGCCAAGCCGGGGTTTCTCAAATGTGGCCTCTGACTTGGCCTCAGCACTACCCTGAGCACCTTCTAAAGATACCTCCTCTGGGATCTCACCCTGATTTGCAAAGTCCAACTGGCCCCAGGTAGTTCTCAAGCACACTCAAATTTACAACCATCAGCCAGGTTCTGATGATGGACAAGAGCCTCCCCAACGTCAAGAAGCAGTACGTGGATGGCAAGAATTAGACACCAATTGCAGCCCTCGAAGGGCTTGGTCTACTCTCAAAGACGGCACAAGAACATGCACACACATGTGTACATGGGAAAGTCCAACGCTCTAAAACTGTAGAAGAAACCAGAACAAAGCGCATTCAGTGCTATCTGGGGAGACAGCTGAGAGCTGACAAAGTTAATTAGGAACAAGATCTGAGATCTTGTGACATCACCAATTATCGTTCTGAGTTAACTGAGACCAGCACTTGGCATTTTCTGGTAAGGCCAATGGGTTCCTATAGAAGTTTCTAGTATGCTGAACTCAAAAAACGAAAGAGTTTCTCACTGGGCTCTAAACTGGAAACACAGAATGGAATATTTGCCATCAGTGGCCCATCTGTCTTGGCCAGAGAAGTAGAAAGGTAGATAGTTACTGTTGCTTCCAACAAGACCAGGCTCAGGGAGCACAGCTGGCAAGCCCAGAGCTGGAGGAGGAGAGGGCCAAACTCTGCCTGGGGCACTCGGCGTCACCACAGCCCCAGGAGGCCAGGGAAAACACTCAACAAATAGGCCAGGCAGGCCTCAGCCCTGGGTACGTGACTCCTGGAGTGTCTGGAAAGACCCAGATTAAAGGAAGAAGCTGGGCCCTGCACAAAGGGCCCTCAGTGCTGCAGACACACAACTGGCTGAGGAAGCTGGGGGTTGTAGGGTGCCCAGGCATGGTGGGAATTCCAGAACAAGCAGCCTGAGCATAGTTTCCTCAAGGGATCCTTGCTCTTCATCCGCATAGGACACTCTGGAAACTCTGTGCAACTGCAGAGTGCCAACCAATGTCATAGAGCACTGGGGGTAGGGGATGTCAGCCGTGGCATTTTCAAACAAGTGACATACCCCACTACCTCCAGCAAAGGTCTCAGTGAGCAGGGACGCTGTCCTAACACAGCCAGGCACTCAATCACTGTGTGGACAGACGCACAGGACTGCCTGGCTCCCACAACCAGCAGTGACTGGTGAGCAAGACGATCCCTAGAACCCGCAATGTCCTAATCAGTAGTGAGGTTGACCATCTGCACTACCAAAGCCAATATCCCCACTGCACCCTGTAAACGTGGCCAAAAAACACACAGCTGGGGAACCTGGGGACTCGAGTTTGTGTGAAAAGAAGGGGCAAACACCTACGTTTTGAATACACGTAATGCTAAAGGTAATATTAAGTGACTCCCTCCATGTAAACGGCCTCTTCATCTGTAGGCGTCCCTGGCTCAGGGCCCTCAGAAGAGTCTGGGTGTCTCCTCCCTCTGCCACTCACAGAGAGTCCAGGGCTGTGCTAGGCAGGTGGCAGACCCTCCTCCACAATACCAGCATTCGCAGAGTGCCTACTTCGCGCTGAGGATGTAACATACACGGGACCAGCCCTGCCCTCATGGACATCTGATGAGTGAGTGCAACAAATAACTGCCTGGAGGTCAGCAAGGTCCCAGTGGGGAGGGAGGTCTGCCCAGCCCCGAGGAACCGGGAGATGCAGCCTCCTGGAGACAGGACAGGATCACCTGTGAATGTTTGAGGACCAGGTGGGGACTGAGAGATTCTGAAGACACCCAGGCCACTGGGCCTGGTGGGAAAGGCCACAGCCCTGGATGACTCCTCTACATTCCAGAGGAACAGTGGTCTGACCAGAGCCCTCCACATGGGGATCCCAGCCCCTGAGCTGGCAGGTTACTGGGACTTCCCAGAGGGCTGGTCTCCCCAGAACATGCCCTCACCAAACACTATGTGTCCTTTAAAAAGCTTCCTGATGGCAATGCTCTACCTCAAGGCCCAGCCTCTGGAAACACATCATCTTCCTGGAGCCTGGAACAACTGGGGAACCTTCGTCTGCCCTGGGCCTCTGGCTCTAAGCCCACCTGACCAGGCGTGACCCCCAAGTTCAGACTTCTAGTCTCAAACACCACTCCTCTGCCCATCGCTCCCAGGTCAAGGGGCAGGACAGCACTTACCTTTTCAAAGGCGGCCAAGAGCACGTGGGCATGACCAGTCACCTCCACAACTGCCCGGAGAGAGAGAGGAGAGCGAGCTTAGAACACTGACCTGCCCCTGCCCCAGCTTCTCCTCCTCATTCCTATGGGCTGAGTCCAGAACCCTTCAAAGGGCTCATCCTAATCTCACGTTCTCTGCCTGGGGGGCCCTGCCTCCCTCCAGCCCACACGTCACCCCTCCTTCAAAGTAGCCACTCCAAACTGCCTGAGGCTGGCTCTGTACCTGCTGTCTCATTCTGTACATGGAGGAACATTTTAGGCAGTGCTGCTAAACTGAGAAAGTGGGCTTGGGTACAAGCCCTGCCCTGGCAGGGCTCCACCATCCACATCCTAGGCTGGGGGCGTGTAGCCCACAGCAGTGGCGGGGAGACCCAGCAGTCTTTGCCGGACTGGTTAGGAAATCAGCGTGGCCTGAGACAGGCCCATCCCACTCCCTGCTGCGCTCTGCTAACCGTCTCCATCATTCCACTGTGGAGTGGACACCAGATCAGAGGCATCGCTAGCCACTGTTACCACAGTGAGAACCAGGCTCTACCACAAGGGGGCCCTAGAGAGAAGATGGAGAGCCCAGCACTTGAGTCCCAGGGCCCTAAACCTGCTAAGTGGGCTGAGCCCACACCGTCCATCGCTTCTGAATAAATGCCTCCCTGCTGACTGAGGGGAGAAGTGGCTTCTTCCCGCAGGGTCCACACGCTGGATGGGAGAACAGAAGAGGAAAGGCCACTCACCATCTCCTTCATCCACCACTGCCTGGATGACCACTGGAAACACTCCCCGGTCTAGGTCAAAGTTCAACTGAGGAAAAGAGGAGAGACCAGTCAGACTGAGTTGGAGAGGACAAACAAAATGGCAAAAAGGACAGAGGCCTGGCGGTGCCTTTTGGGTGTTTTTTGTGTGTAGTAAAATAGATAAAAATGATTAAAATAGCTAATTTGTATTCAATTCAGTGGCATTAAGTACATTCATATGGTCATGCGACCATCACCACCATCCATTTCCAGAATGTTTTCGTCATTCCAAGCGGGAACTCTGTTCCCATTAGGCAATCAGCCCCATCCCCCTCCCTCGGCCCTGGCAATCCCCACTCTACTTTCTGTCTATGGACTTGCCTGTTCTGGACATTTTATAGAAATGAAATCATACAGAATTTGTCTTTTGTACCTGGCTTCTTTCACTCGGCATGTGTTCCAGGATCACCCACCTGACAGCATGTCAGTGCTTCCTTCCTTTTCAAGACTGAGTAGTATTTCACTGTATGGCCAGACCACATGCTGTATCCAATCATTTGCCAATGGACGAGACCTTTAGCTGTCATGAGCAGTGCTGCCATGAACAATGCTGGACAAGCATCTCTTTGGGCCTGTTTTCAGTTCTCCTGGGTATGACCAGGCGTGGAAGTGCTGGGTCACATGGGAGCTCTGCGTTTAACCTTGTAAAGAAAGGCACCTGGAGTGGTGTCGACCAAGTACGGAAGGGAAGTAAAGGAGACCACGCAGCTGGTCTGAACTCAAGGATAAACCTCCTGTCACTTTCCTTCTCCTCCAGCTCCAACCCCTTGTGGCTTTTGCTGCTCTCCGGCTGAAGGCCACTTTCCTTCCCACAGGAGTCCACTGTGGTGTGGTCTCGTATTTGCTCACCAGTGGGGGCCTCAGGTCAGGTCACGCTGAGCTCACGAGACAGAGGTGGCCAGCTGAGGACACCCACAGCAGGGGCTGCACGGGGGAGGCCTGAAAGGGAGGCCTGTGGGTCACAGGCTGTCAGTGGGAGGCAACACGGGGAACAGGAGAGGCCAGGAGGGGTCCAGGTGCCAGGGCAGGGTCAGACAGAGAAATGGCAGGTTCAAGTCTAGCTCCACAACCCAGGCCCGTTTCCTCATCTGTAAAAGGATAAAAGCTCTGCCTCATGCAAAGGCTCTGAGCGTGGTGTCTTGGAGAATACACACTGAGCACCAGCAACTCGAAGTTCCATGTGTTTAGGCAGTGGGAACCAAGCGAGGTGGCCCAGGAGGACCTCCCAGAGGCCTGGACCCCCGGAATGCAGGACTTAGTGGGGATATGTACGCATGTCAGCTGCATGAGGGGAGGTGGGGGGGCATGTGGGATGTGTCCAGGCTCACCCAGGACCCCACCAAGCCTCACGCTCCCCGCAGCCTCAGGGTAGAAGGGCTACACCGCAGAAACTTGGACTTGTGGGAGGGAGAGACCCCCTTTCTGAGCCCCTGCCTTGCTCTGAGATGACCGTGGAGGAAGGTGATCACCCAAGACTCAGGAGTTACATGTCATCCACAGCTATCCAGGGGACAAGGGCTCCTCTGCAAGCCTGCCTGCTCTCCCCACCCTGAAAGCACAGAGAACAACCTTGCTGACGACCATCCCAAAGTTCCCCTGGTGACGACCATGCTGGGTGTGATGCACAAGTGCTGCCCTTCCAAGGGCTGTAACTAAGCCCAGGAGGGGGCGCCGTTCAGGTGACAGAGCAGGATAGGAGCAGAGCTTTGTGCACTTCGTCCCCTGTGCTTCCAGCCAGCTGCTGGAACACAATCCTCGGGGCAGATGTGGCTGACTAGGTGCACTGTGGAGCCACCAAGTGATCCGTACTGTCTTTCTGCCATGCATGCTGAGTGCCACCTCAGCATGGCTGACAGTCCTGTTTTGCTGGTATTGGAAAAACAGACAGCAGTATGTATGGAGAGGTGTATGGGGTGGCCCCACCAGCAGGCAAGGACACTGGCCCTTCTCCCCTCCTGTCCTCTCAGCAGACAGGGCTCATGATGGACAGCCCAAGCTAAGTAAGCACTCTGCATGCGTGACCTCATAGAACCCTGATGGCTACCCTAGAGCAAGAGACTGTTTCTATCTCCAGGAGACAAATGGGAAAACATAGAGAGCATAACTTGACCAATGTTTCATGGAGAGAGTGACAGAGCCAGGGTCACCTCCAGACCACGCCTACCTGTGTCCTCCCAGTCCATGGGATAGGCCACCACTGCCGCCCTAGACACCCTGGTACTTCTGTCCTTGAGACCCTGCTCTTACCCAGCCTGACCCCCTGCCCAGACCTGTCCGAACCCCACAGAGAATGTGCAGACAGCTGCTGCACCTGCCCAGCATCCAAGCACCCTTCTCGGCTGGCAGCTGTCCAATCTTCCTCGGGGAAGTTTGAGAATGACCTCTCTACTACTCTGGTCCCTGTGGTCTGGCCAGAGGATGGCACATGCCTGCCTCAAACAGGGGCAACAGAGGGAGGCATATGGCCTGGGGTGGTCCAGCCAAGCACTCTAGGACCCGGCTACTGGTCTGCAAAGTGCCAGGCGGAGAGCAAGGCAGGCTCAGCCAGAGCAGACCCTGTCCTGATGACACAGGCTCTAGAGGAAATGGCAAGCCATCCAGCTCTTTCAAAATCTAAGCAAATAAATTCTCAATTATCTTTAACCAGACTGAGGTTTTTCTGTCACTCACAAGCAAAAAGTCCTGACAGAGACACTGCTTTGAAGGCTCTGTTGCAGCAGCCTTCCCAGTACCTCCCACTGATATTCAGCTTGCAAATCACGTGTTCTCAACAGAGCCCAGGGCAGCACCCTACACATCTTCATTCAACTGACTCAACAAACTCCGACGGATGACCTACACTGGCTGGCCCAGTGCTGGGCCAGGGGACAGAGATGGAGACGATGTGGGGACTGGAGCGCCAACTCTTTCTGGCCATCAGGGCCCGGATGCTGCACTGTCCTTGTGGTGCCCGGCCAGGACAACCTCCACACACAGAGCTGCCACCCCACATATGCCTCTGGTAACCTCACTTGTGCATCTGTAGCCAGCACCCCATTCCAGCCCTATCACACAGAAGGGCAAGGCTCCCTGGAGGCCCAGGAAGAGTGACCCAGGGAGCAAGGACCATGTCCCCCAAAATGCCTGCTCCGCACAAGGCACACACCAAAACTAAGCATGCTTCCACCCACTGCAGAGAGGCTGACAGAGACGTTTATTTTTAATGCAGGAAAAAAGGCTTTCTTAGGCAAAAAAGGCCCCCCAGGTCAGGAGAAAGAAAGAGCCAGGCAGCTGACACCAGCGTGAGTCACCCCTAGGCTTTCTGGCTCACGCTTTGCTCTTCCCCTACACTGCCTTGGTGGGGGCCTCGCACCCTGGTACCCTCAGGGTCTCTCTTGAGCTATCTTGGTACAGAGAAGCCCCCCAGACGGGGTCTTTGCAAGCCCAGCTCAGATGGATACCAGGAAATAAGGAAAAGGCAAAGGGTAGAGGAGGAAAGGGATGTGGCTTTGACCAAAATAAACAAAAGCCCGTGAGGGGACTGGTCGGGAAAACTAGCAAAGAAGCCACACCAACTGCAAGGAGGTAAGTACTGAGCTGAAAAGACGTCTGCAATATGATTCAGTAAAAATTATACAGGTGGGGAGGGCAGGTAAGGAATTCCCCCATACCTTCCTCTTAATTTTTCTGTGAACCTAAAACTACTCTAAAAAAAGAAAGTCTGAAAAAGATAAAATTTAAATTTAAAGCAAATTGTAGCCAAGAGAAATGAAAACATGCATTCACACGAAAACTTGTACACAAATGTTCACAGCATCATTATTCACAATAGCCAGTAGCCAAAAGACATGGTGCTCAGTGAAAGAAGCCAGACACAAAAGGTCACATAGTGTGAGTCTGTTTATATGAAATGTCCAGAATAGGCAAATGCAGAGAAAGCAGATGAGGGGCTGGGGGTGAGGGATTGGGGGGGTGGGTAACTACTAATGGGTAAGGAGTTTCTTTTTGTGGGTGATGAAAATGTTTACACAACTCTGTGAGTCTAGTAAATACCACCAAATTGTCCACTTTAAAAGGCTGACTTGCATGGTATGTGAACTATATTTCAATTAGCTATTTTTTTTTAAATAAGCTAAAAAATACACATATTTTATGTGTGTGTGTGTGTGTGTGTGTGTGTGTGTGTGTGTGTGTGTGTGTGTATAAAGCAAATGCACACAGGAAAAATGTCTGGAATACACGCCCCAAATGGTCAGAAGTGGTCACCTCTGAAGGAAGAGACTCACTGGGGAGTGTTTTGCTTTATAAATTCTGTGTAATTTGCAAATTTTACAATATGTATACATTATTGTTTTAACCTTTAAATAGGCAAACCTGCAGGAAATGACTAAAAAAAGGTGGATGGCCAAGCCTCTAATGGCATGGTGCCTAAAGCCAAGAGGACACCTTGGCCATGTCTGGAGACATCTTTGATTGTCACAACTGCAGAGAGGGGTATTCCTGCCACCGGAGATGCTGCTCAACATCCTACAGTGCACAGGACAGTCCCCATCAGAGAATGACCCAGGCCCCAAACGTCAACAGCATCAGCTGAGAAAGCCTGGTGTAAAGGAGAAATCTGAGTTTGGTGCCAGAGTGTCACATCTCTAACATCTGCCAACATCCCCTTCAGGAGGCAATGACATCATGCTAGGATGTAATAACACTGTTTTGTTCTCCATAAAGCTTAACCTCTGAAACTTTCTATTTATGGCAAGCTTAGTAGTTTCCCAGCTACTGCAATGGCTAATAAAGTTTCTATTTAAAAATACATGTAACGGGGTAGGTGGGATGGAGTGACTGCTTAAAGGGTGCAGGATCTCCTTTTAGGGTGACGAAGATGTTCTAAAACTGCATACGGTGCACAACATTGTGAATGTACTAATTGTCACTAATAATAAATTTTATGAGTATTCTATCACAGTAAAAAATACATGTAATAAAAACTGAGTTGATTTTGAGAAGAACACATTATAATGTGTGATAATCAGAGAAGGCAAAGACAAGGACAGGGTCCTGAGATATAACTCAACACTGGACAAGCTCAGGGTTGCCACCCATCGTGCCCCCACCACCGCACCCACCTCACCACACGCTGACAAGATGGGGATGCAGGATCCCTGACACCCCGAGGGAGAAAAAAGGGGATGCCTTTACGTGGTACTCGAGACTGGTTTATGACCCAGGTGTGCCCCAGGAGAAGTGACCTCACTGGGAGTCTACAACCCAAACCGCTGGCCTCTCAGCACATCTGCAGACACACAGGGGATCTGTTTTGGGGCCAAAATGCCAAGGCACAGAAGTCACCAAACTGAGGTGTAGCCCCGGCCCAGGTACCACATAAGCCACCCCAGGGCAGAAGCACCACTTGTCTGCCCAGCTCCTTTCTGCAATCCCAACTCCTTTACCTGTGGGAAGCTGCTCTTCCGCCATTCACGGGAGGGTGGGCAGGACCAGATGCACCTGCTGGGAGTGTGCACCCACAGGAATGGAAGCAGCAGATGGCATGGTTTTGTGCAGGGGGGCCCCCAGGGATCTGCTGTTCAGCTTTTCCTCTGACTTCAACCACCCAGTCCTTCCTTCAGAAGACCTGTCCTTCTCACACGAGTGATGCAGAGGTGACTTCTGTTGCTTGCAGTCAAAGCACCCTGACTAGCAAGCACACATGGCCAGGAACAAACAGCAGGGCCTTCATCGGCTGATGTATCCCATGATCTAGAACATTCCTGGCCACTTCCTAAACTACAGCAAGCCCTGCTGCCTCCATTTCTTTCCCCTTCTGAATTTTAGTAACATAAGACACGACTACCTTCTAGAGAATTCAGCTAAGTGAAAGAAGCCAGACACCAAAGACCACATATTATATGATCCCATTTATGTAAAATGTCCAGAATAGGCAAATCCACAGAGACAGAAAGCAGGTTAGTGGTTGCCAGAGGCTGGGACGGGGGGAGAAACAGGGGTTAACTGTAGATGGGCGTGAGGGAACCTATCAGGAGGATGAAAACATTCTAAAACTGGACTGTAGTGATGGTTGGGATCATAGATTTCCTAAAAACCACTGAATTTAACACTTAAAATGGGTGAATTTTATAGTACATAAATTATACCTTAATAAACCAGTTAAAAAAAAAATTAAATAATTCAGAACGGTATATAGCGTCAACACTCACGCTGTATGGTCTATCCTTTGGCATCTGCAAGGGACTGATTCCAGAACCCCCCCAGATACCAAAATCCTGGGATGCTCGCGTCTCTTATATAAAAGGGTGTAGGATCTGTATATAACCTACACGCATCTTCTCATTTTTTTTTTATTTGCTTTTAACAGTCTCTAGATTACTTACAATGACTAATACAATATAAATGCTATGGAAATAGTTGTCGTCCTGTATTATTTAGGTAATAACGACAAGAAAGTAAAGTCTGTACATATTCAGAACAGAAGCAACCATCCCAGCATAGGCCTAATCGAATAGGATATGTTCCCCCCCACCACCAAAGAACCTGCAGCTGTAGAGGGCCAACTATACACGTATAGTGTGTATTATATAACCTTCTTCCTTATCCAAGACCCTCTGCAGAAACAACCACTGTCTTCGGCTTGATGGGCATCTTTTCCGAGTTTTCCTCAAGACTTATATACACATACATGTACCTGCAGAAATGGTTTTGTGCATTTTTGTGGTTGCTACATACACGAGATTATACTATATTTGTTTGCAACTTACTCTTCTCTGAACCCAGAGGGGCTTTCCACATCAGCATGTACAGTATTCACAGATCTCTTTCATCTGCTTTAAGTCTGCCCAGCATCCATAATGGACATGAACTAGAGTGCCCATGTTATATATATGGGTGGTTCCTGTAACATTAGTGAACTAAGTAATCCCCTCATGGTGGGCATGTAGGTTGTTTCCAATTTTCACTATTACAGACAGAGCTGCCATGAACACCCTTTGGGTCCTGTAAATTACCATCCTTAGCTGTGGAACTGCTAGGTAAAAGGCATCCTGCCACACTGCAGTCTCACGGCCCCGCAAAGCATGGTGCCCAGAGCCTCTAACTGCTGCTGTTCCATCCCACCTCCGTCATTCAGTCCAGCCAACACCTGGACCGAGCAACACCCCACAGTCCAGTGCATGCCTGACTGAGCACAGGTCTTGGTAGCTACTTCCGATGCTTATTGACCATGTGAGGAATCTGAGCAAACGAGCCTCTTATTCTTGCCCCCCACAAAGGGGAAGGAACTCAGGAAAGGCGCAGGAGGTTACCTCATCATCCTTCCACTCTGAGAAGTCGATCTTGAAGGAGGGCAGGGAGAACTGCTGGCTCACCCCCCTCTTATAGTGGACCGTCTCGGACTGCAGGGCGGGGCTCTTGGGACTGTACCTGAAGAGGCAGCCGAGAAAGGATGGTGAGACTCTGCCAGGAGCAAACGCTCTGCCGCGTCCCTTTCTCAGGGTGATCCCCACCGCCGCACGCCTGCTGGTTAACTTGGCTACCTTTCCAGATATGGCTATGCCTTTCCATTGGTTTTTACAGTTTGTTGACTTTTTGAAAAAACATGGTACAAAAATGTACACAGTGCAAAGTGCCTTCTCGCCCAGCCCTGAACCCGCACTCTATCTTTGCTCCCAGCCACCTGCTTCTCTGCCCATCCACAACCCAGGTATTACTCTCGAAAGAATTAAAGCATAGTCACACCTGTACGTGTAGGTGTCTATTCTTTAATATTCAACTAGCAGCCCACCTACACTCCGCTCCACCATTCCTCATGCACCCCGAAGGTGTCCCGTAACCACCATATACATGGGTGTCATGTTCTCTGAACACTGTATTGGCTCCACTGAAGCTGTACTCTGATTCAATCGGGCCCCCACTGGTAGACACTGGGTGGTCTCTAGCACCTTGCTTTTCCAAACAATGCTTCCAGGACCCTCTTCTGCACACATCTTAGCCATGCATGCAAGCATATCTCCAACATAAATTCCCAGAAAAGGAATGGCAGGTCAAAGAGTATACGCATTTTCAATTCTGATAAACTCTAGCATCTTCCCATTCAGGAATCCAACACACATCCGTCACTCATCCCACTCTGCCCCATCCCACACCTGCTGTCCTTGGGGCCCCTCTCTCAGTCTCTAGGTCAAAGGACACTCTCGAGGGCTTTGACACATCTGGCCTGAGAAACTGGCACTGGGGTTGGGGGTGTGGCCTGTGAGCAGACTCAAAGCCTAAGCTCCCAACCACTGCTCTATCCCCAGATCAAATCCGGCCTCTGAGCAGTTTTCTCCCACAGGATGGAAGCCAGTGCATTTCTGCCTGTCCCGTCCAGGTACGGCCCCACGGACTGGAGGCAGGCATGACAGGGTCATGGTGAAGTTGTAGATTTCAAAGTATGGGGGCCCATAAGACCCTATTTCAAATAAAACCTCTGAAAGTTCAAATATATAATTCAGACAGAAGCAGAGCTGCTGGGGCCCTGACCCACCTCCTCAGTGTACCAAGCACCCCAGACTCACACAGCCATCCCGTTCAGAAACTCCTCCGCCGCCTGGCAATAGATGGTGATGGCCACCCGGGCATCAGCATCAAAGGTGAACTCCAGGCTGTAGAGGACGCGGGGCTTCTCGCTGTCCTCGGTGGGGCTGTCGGCACCATCTTTGTACCTGCCAGGAAGGCAGAGGGACAGGTAGCAGGTCATAGGTCAAGCCTGCAGGAGCATGCCTCCCCTGCTGAGCACGCACTGTCCCCAGAGGGGTCCCTGAGTCAGCTGCCTGGCTGCGTCCCACCTTTCTAGAAACATGGAGACCCAGTCCCTGTTGGACAACAAGGCCCAATAATGCAGGGTTCTCCTTCCCTTGCCTCCTGCTCACAGAAAGGGAGATAAGTTCTCTCGGTTTAGAGATGGCCCCAGACGCATCGGGTCTTCCAGGGTTAAAGCAGTTCCTCAGCGCTGACAGTCTGGACTGGGTCATTCTTGGCTGTAGAGGCATCCTGTGCACTGTGGGGTGTTTAACAGCCTCCCTGGTCCCTGCCTGCCAGATGCCAGGAGCACCAACCCCTCCAGTTGTGACAACTAAAAATATCTCCAGACACAACATCCCTGGGGTACAGTCACCTTGAGAACCCCAAGTTTAAAGAGCAAGGAGGAGTCAAGATTACCTCACGAGCCGGAGTGAGTCCTTTCGGATATTCACCAGGCTTCTCAGCGTCTTCACCGGCTCATGGGGGGCAGGGGTGACGTAGGGAAACTAGGAAGGAAAAACCCAAAAACCCAGGTGACTCCCTGGTGTGGCAGGGTACAGAAAACAGGGATAATCAGAGCACTGGTCACATCCCCTCCTGGTGCGCCAGGGCCCTCATGCTGACCACTGGATGATATTATTTTCATTCATATCAAAGGAAACTGTGGACAACATGAGCAGCATGTGGGAGAGATGGGACCAGACCACTCTGAAAGATTCCGGTCATGCGGTCATGGTCCCCCAATTCCAGGAAGGGCTCTCGGGAAACACAACTTAGCCTGAGGGATCTGGGGGGCAGCGATTAGGGTTGGGCTCATTTCTGGAGTGGGACCCAACATCTGCTGCTCTGGACAAGGCGGGCTTCCCATACAAGGATGATGGACAATAAAGATTCTGGAAGGGACACGTGCACACAGGAGTGCTGTAAAAGTGGCAGCATCTGGAACATGTGGATGGTCAATGTCAGTTTCCCGCTTGTGATAGGGCTCTGGAGTTTTACAAGACGCCATCACTGGGGAAAACCAGGTGAATGACATATGGGGGTCTCTCTGCGTTATGTCCTACAATTGCAGGTGAATCTACAGTGCTGTCCAAGTAAAAGTTGAAAAAAAAACCAACAGATTAACGAGAAGCCTGTACGAGCCAGGCCCTGGGTCTAAGATGATGCTCTGAACATGTGGAAGGCGAGGGTCTAGCCTCACCCTCATAGACTTGGGAGGGTGTCGGAGGCCCCACTGGTCCCTCAGGTGGGGGACAGCAACACTCTCAGCCCCAGCCTCTCACCTCCCGCCCATTAAAAGATCAAGATTTTATGTCAACCAGCTGCGTCATGTCTAAAACAGTCATGGAGACCCCAGGTCCAGAGGACCCCTCACCCCAAGCCAGCCCCCTGACTCAGCAGCCTTAGGGGACGGAATCCAGGGTCTCTTGAGGGAGACGGCCTCCCGCCTGGCCCCTCGTCCACACTGGGGATCCAATACTGGACTCGGAGTTCCCCCTCAAGAGCCCTCGCTCATTCCCCTCTTTTCAGTCCCCAAATGTCAAATGTTCTCTTCTTTACTGTCTGTACCACCCTAAGGAACAGGGCAGGATCTGTCCTCTGCCCTAGGCCCCTGGAAGGGTCCTGGGCACACAGACAGTTCCAAATGTGCATTGAATGAATGAATGGACAGCAGTGCACAAACATGGGCTTCTCTGGTGACTGGTGAAGGTGAACCTGTAAAAACTGTTTACCAGCTGTTCGCGTTTCTCCCGTGGATCACATCTTTTACCCACTATTCCATGGACCATATATGTTCTTTTTTCTTTTTAAAGAAAGTTGTCCAAGAGGCCTGAGATCAAAACCATAATCTTCTATAACCCCAAAGCCTGGATGCACCAGGTTCAGTAGCAGCTGCTCTGTCCCCCAGTGACCCACCCTGGGTCACCCAGCCTCTAAGGGGGTATCACCAGGACATGCCTCAAGCACATGTCATGTGCACACACCCAGCTTGCAGATCTGCCCTGTCTGGGGTGACTCAGTGCCCACTCATCCTTGCACCTGGGACACTGAGGGCAGGGTCCACTCACGTGCCCAGCTCTGTTGAGACCGACCTGGACTGGGCGATTGCCCAGGAAGTTCAGATCCATGTTCTCTCCAAAGAGGTAACCTTCAGGGTGGGGGGTGTCAAATTTCTCACCTCCCATGAAAAAGTGCGAAGCAAAGTAGTTTCCTGGTTTAAAAAAACAACAATAATTGTAGATTAAGGGTTGATACAATCCCGTGGGAGCATCTAATGGCCAGAGAGGCTCAGCCCTGGGAAAGGCTCTATTCTGAGAGAAACCAGCACAGGCCATGGCTTCCACTCTCGTTCCAGAAACAGGCCTCAGCCCTTCCACCATGCCGGTTCCACCTCTGCGCCCACCCCAACACCCTTCCCTCTCTTGGACTTCTCCCCGCTGCTCAGGAACTCATCCAATCTTAACTCTAACACCATTTCCTTCTGTAGTAGGGTGAGTTGTGTCCCCCACGAGGACATGTTCCAGTCCTAACCTCCTGTATCTGCGCACGTGACCTTATTTAGAAACAGGGTCTTTGCAGATAGAATCAAGAGGTGAGACTAGATTGGGGTGGGCCCTAAATCCAGTGCCCCGTCTTCATAAAAGAACCTGGGAGATTTGGACATAGAGACACATACAGAGGGAAGGAGGAAGTGTGACAATGGAGGCAGACACTGTAGTGACGTGGCTACGAGCCAAGGAATACTTGGAGCCACCAGAATCTGGGAGAATCAAGGAAGAAGCCTCCCCTGAAGCCCCCAGAACGAATCAACCCTGTCGATACACTGATTTTGGACTTCCAAAACTGGGAGAATAAATTCTGTTGTTTTAAGCCACCCAGTTTGTGGCACTTTGTTATGACAGCCCTAGCAGACTATACATGTTTCCTGACCCCAGACTAAGTCAGCTCCCCCCACCCCAAATTCGAGCCTTTTCTGATCATTTCTTTTTTACATTAACAACCCCTCCGCCCTCCTTGCTAACCTCCTCCATTCTCCTCTGTTTTATTCTTCTCCAGAGCACTTTCTACAACTCGACGTACCATACACAGGAGGCCCCCACACCTTACTGCAGGTTTTAGGCCTCAATAACTTCACAGTATAAATGCTACAGACTAAAACCTCTGGATTGAGAGACAACGGATGAATATTCCTTTTTGGTGGGGGGGGGGCTTTAACTGTATTTTATAGACTTTCTATAATTAATCTGTATTAAAACAAAAAAATTATTTTAAAAAGATTGGTGACGTGTGTTACAGCAGTGGTTGTAATACCACAAAACTGGAACCACATTCTGGAAAAACCACTGACCTGTACATTTTAAAAGGGTGAACTTCATAGTACGTGAATATATCACAATAAAGCTGTTATTAGGAACCAGAAGAACTTGCTTGATCAAATTGTCAGCTGGTAGATCATCAACGATTTTGTTTTGTATTAGATCTTTATGTGATCCTTACATTTTTTTTTTTGCGAATAACTTAAAATTAGATGCTAGTGCTATATCAAACCTCTGTTAATTCCTATCTACTGATTTATGTGAACAAAGTTTCTTGACTTAAAAGTGAAAAACAGAACAAGAACTGACGCTGACCTGCCTCTATCAATAGGTTTTATTCAACTGTGAGTACATGAATTAACTGGGAGAAAAAAGCAACCCATCCAGTTAAGAGATACATGCGCAATGCTTCTTAGTATTTGTTATTTATAAAAACAGAAATGTTTATGTTGTTTGGATCAATTTACTCATAATGCCCACACAGACCAGAAGAAAAATTCTCACTTTTAAAATTCTCATTTCAATTCATGTATATATTTTGGTTGTAGAAACATACAATATGGTCATGAATAAGACTTTCAGCATACAAAGTTGAAGCCACCTTCCATGTTCCTCAACAAGGAAACGGACAAACGGCAACAAGACAAGTCACTACGGCAGTGACAAGATGGGACCACAGTCGTTAAAAGGAGTGAGCCAAGTCTCCACCTGTCAGCACGGCGCAGTCGCAAAGCGAACACGACTCACACAGAGGAGTGTGAAACACATCACAGAGAAGCCTTGCAGCTCAGATGGGGAACACCTACACGTGGAAAAGAATGAACCAGACGTGGGAAGTAAGCGCCCAGGTCCAACATGGGGCAGAAGTGTGAAAGAGACAACGATATGAAAAATGCTAACCATGAATTCTAAATGAGGGCATTCACTGTTACTCTCCGTACTTTCCTGTTTTTTAAAATGCTCACATTTTTTTTAAAAGGAACATTTAAAGGAGGAATGTGTGCACCAGAGGGCACTGGTAGCAGCTCCCAGGTGTGTGTGCATGTGTATAAATGTGTGCGTGTGGATGCTGTATAAATGTGTGCATGGATGCAGATGTGTACATACATGTGTATACAGATGGATAGTATGTACGCTGTGCTTGTGCGTGCACATCCGTATGTGTACACGGTGTGTGTGTGTTACGTATATATTGTACATCTGTGTGCGTGCACACTTTAGGACCTAGAGGTGTAGACAGAGCTATGAAGAGGCAGGAAGAGAAAGAAGAAAAGGTAATTGAGGAGAGGAACAGAAGGAAGACATGAGGGTGAAAAGAGAACAGACGCCACTACCACTCCACCAGCTCTTCCTCCACGTCCCCGAGGCAGCACCCTAGCCTGGTTTTCCCAGGGAACAGATCCTGCCCCCACTTTTCATGCAGGAAACTGCACTCTGGGATCACCAAGCTGGTGGTGGGGCCCGGCTCAAACCGGACGACTCCCAGCGCACCGTGTCTCAGCACCACGCCAGACGCCTCCCCTCCCACAGCACAGCGACGGCAGCAAATGGTCAGTGGTGTCATCTCTGGTCACGAAGGGTAGCTATCCCCACATACAAAGGCCTTCCGATCAGAAAATCCTTCTATGGCCACACTCCAAGGGCCTGCCAGAGGCCACGATTTCAGCCTAGAGCCCCAGCTACGTGACACGGACATGCTCCAGGTACATGCAGCCTCAGAGCCTCAGCGGGGCTGTCCCCGAACATGATGGCTAAAATAAACTCATGCCCCTGTCTCCTCCTTCCTGTCACTGGTCAAGGGGCACAGGAGCTCAAATAGTTCGCCTCTTCTCTGTGCCAGGGATTCATACTCTGCCCTACTTAAAGGTGTCCAGGTGACCTGGCTGACAAAGACCAAGAGCGTCCTGCTGGGAGGCCTCCCAGCATTCTCACACATGGCCCCATTTTCCTTCGTACACAGCAGGTGCGGAAGGACACGTGTTCATCATCTTCTACAGATGAGGAAAATCAAAGCCATGAAGCTGCCGGTGAGCGGCTGTCTCGGTGACAGCTGAAGGAGGTGAGCAGGTGCCTTCCATTCCTCATGGGCCACAGAGCCAGCCAAGTGGACTTCTGGGGTTTCCTTTTGTTTTGTCCTTTCCGCTTTCAAATGTGTGTATCGTACACGTGCGTGCGATGACCATCATTTACAACGGAAAAATGAAAACATTCTAAATCACTTAAACGAACCAACCCTGCTAAGGGGGGAGGCACCAGGACGTGCAAAGATCTGCAAGGGATCAGACTGAAGGCAAAGCACAAGTCAGCACGGAGAGCACAGCTAGATTCCACTAAAAGAAGGGTCTCGAAGGATCCTCACCAAATTGCTGGCAGGAACCTCTGAGAAGGCAGGGAAAAGGCTGGGAAGAATAAAGTGGGGACCTCCACATTCTCCCCGAAAACATCTGCCCTGCTTGAGATTTTTTTTTTTTTTAAACCCAACTTTATCAAGAAACCAGAGTTTGGGATCCTGCTCCAGACTGAATGTTTGTGCCCCCGCCCCATTCACATGTTGAAAACCTAACCCCCAATGTGATGGTGTTTGGAGGTGAGGTCTTGGGGTGATTAGGTCATGAGGGTGGAGCTCTGATGAATGGGACCCTCACCTCACCCTGATCTGTGGAGCAGGGCTGTGCATCTTGGTCACAGGATGCCCACCTCACTGTGACTCCTGAGGGCTGCCTGCCTGGAGAATATGGGCTCCACGTGCCCAATCTGATGTCCTTTCCAGGGAGGTTCTTGGCAACCAGCCTCACTCATACACCAGATGCTATCCCCATGCTAATGCTATCCTCAACACGAACCTCACCATGCCTCCACCTGAGGGCTGGGTGCCCACCAGCCACACTGCAACTAGAGATTGTGCTCTGCACTACCCACCTGGCCTCGTGCCACCTTTCCAGCCCATTTACCAGGATCCTGGAGCTTTCTTCATTCTCTCTGGCCCAAAGGGCTGCCCCCACCTTTCGACTCCAGAGCGAGGCCTCCCATGACCTCCTCCCTGCAGGCCATCTGCCCACTCTTCAGTAAATCCTATTTTTCCTTGTTTGTTGGTTGTTTATACTCTGTTCTCCCCTTACCAAGACCAGGGGTCCTATGTTCATTGTCCCATATTTCCGGTGGCCAGCACTAGGGACTGCACAGTAGGAGCTTGACAAAAATTCATCAGATAAATGAAAGTAGATGACACTGTTATTATATTTGATAGCTGAGGAAACTGAGGCACAGAGATCAAGTAACCCGCTTCAAGCCACACACCAGTGAGATCCAAACTGAAAAACCCATGCTGATCCAAGAGCCCATCGTTCTCAACGATGCCAATCCAATGTGTTTTTTTCAACACCACCAATCCTCCAATTCTCAGCAGATGCTGACCCAGAGGCCTACAAATTTAGCTCAATTCTGCCACTATCTACCTGCAGATCATCAGATCCTACAGGTTAAGGGCTCAGTCTCATACAACTGCCCCCATTCACATGCCAATCACAAGTTGTCATCTATGTTTCTGACCAATCGGCTATAGATCAGAGGTTCCCATGACTTCCCCCTTAGGTTCATTATTTGCTAGAGGAGCTCACAAAACTCAGGAAAACAGTTCACTTACCAGATTACCAGTTTATTATAAAAAGACCCAATCCAGCAACAGCCAGATGAAAGATGCAGAGGGTGAGGTATGGGGAAGGAATGCAGAGCTCCCGTGCTCTCTCTCAGCATGCCACCCTCCCAGAATCTCGGTGTGTTCACCAACCTAAAAGATCTCCAAAACCCGCCCTTTGAGTTTTTATGGAGGCTTCATTATGTGGGCAAGACTGATTAAATCACTGTCCCTTGGTGATCATCTCAATCTCCAGTCCTCTAATCACACAGTTGGCTCCCCTGGCAATCAGCACCTATTCTCAGGTGCTTTTCAAAAATCGTCTCGTTGACATAAACTCTGGTGTAGTTAAAAGAGATATCTAAAAACACCCATTTCACTTTTATCTTTTATCACTTAGGAAATTTCAAGGGTTTTAGAAGCTCTGTGCCAGAAATGAAAGAAGACCAAACATATATTATTTTATTATAAATCACAATATCCCTGCCAGGTAAACCATGACATTAATAAGGACACCCTCCATGCTCCCCTCCTAAGAAACAGAACTGACCCTGGAACCTGGGACACTGGTGTGGATTTTGCTTAGCTGCCCTAGTCACCATTCGTGCTCCAACGGAAAGGTGACAAGGCATCCGTAAAGGCTGGGAACAGTTCATTGATTTCAACAGCTGAAAACTGCTCTCATTCTGCAACGGGAGAGATGTTCCCAGTGACCAGCTTCCTGAAATCTGCTGCCGCTAAGCCCCAGCTGGGCCTGACCAGCTCAAGATCAGAACATTGCAAGTCACCACAGAGTACAGATCTCAGAAAAGCATCTCCAGGCCCTTGAGAACACCCTGCCAGGAGGAAGGCCAGCAGCCCCACAGCCTGTGAGCCTGTTTCCAAACAGTGAAAGAGACTGCCCCGGAGGGGTCCCACCCACCTCTAGTCTCCCTGCTCATAGATTTCCCCTCGGCTAAGGTCACACATGTGCACAGAATAGCATTCTCTGCTTGCCACACTCAGGCAGGTGTCTGGGAGCCCCTAACCTCTCTGGGGCTCAGTGTTCCCATCTGTAACATGAGAGATTCAACCTGCACTCTGGCTGCAGATGAGATTAGAGGGCAGCTCAGGATGACCTAAGGATAAAAGGAGCCAGTTATGCAAAGGAGCCTTGCACAGGTGAAAAGACACTTGATAACCCTTTGTTTCCCAGCCTCCTTCTAATGTGAAAGCCTTACTCATTACAGCGGGCCCATCTTAAAAGCTCTCGGCCCCCAGCAAGAAGGGAAAATTAAGCAAAGATTCTGGTTCAGTGAGTTCCCTTAAATAGTTGTAGCCACCTTTTGCGGTGGGGCGGGGTGGTGAGGGGGCAGCTACCCCCAGAATGTGTAGCTCCCGCTCCCTGGACATAGCTAGTTGGTCAAGGTGGGCTTTTGACTGTCCACCTTGGGACAAAAACCAGATTCTGGGACAAAAACCAGATTCTCTCCCTTGTGGAACTGGGGATCACAGGACTTGGTCCTTGAGGGCCCCTGGTGGGCGGCAGTGGTCTTTACCCATGTCACAGCACCATGACCCCAAAGCCAGAGCAGAACAATGGTTGTGCACTCTGACAGTGTCTACTTCTTGGTTCCCCAGCCTTCCAATGCATTCTATTTCTTGCCTAAGATAGTTTCCACAAATGCCATAGTGATGGCCAATTTCCAAAGAATTCAACATGTAATAAAAAGCACTTAAGAAAAAACTCCTGTAAATCAGGGAGTAAAAAGAGACACTCCAATATTAAAAAATACGCCAAAAATGTCATCAGGACCCTCATAAAAGGAGAATGAGAAATGAATGGAAATCTACATACAAGGCGCCCAACCCCATTGGTCATTAAGGGAAAGTAAGTTACAACTACAACAGATATCCCTGGCTAAAATGAAAGAGAAAAGCAACAAATAAAACACACACCCAACACTAGCCAGTGTTGGTGAAAAGGCACAGTGAACGGAACTCTCACGTTTGGCCGGTGGGGGTGTGAATTGGTTCAACTGCTCCACAAAAGTGTAAAACTTGCTGATGCTGCACACGTGCACCCGAGGGCCCCGCACCCACTCCCAGGTATGAAAATGAACCCAGAGAGGTGAGTAACTCGAGGAGTCAAAACCACAGAGTCAGAAAGGAGAGTGGTGGTTGCCAGGGGCTGGGGAAGGGAGGATGGGGAGTTAGTATTTAATGGGGACAGAGTCTGTTTCACAAGATGAAGAGTCAAGGGGATGATAGTGCTAATGGCTGCACAACAATGTGAATGTATGTAATACCCGAGCTGTGCACTTAAAAATGGTTAAGATAGTAATTATTATGTTATGTGTATTTTACCACAATTAACAACCCTAAAAAAATAAATAAATAAACCCAAAGAAATCAGATTCATGGACACCAAAGCCAGTCAGTCACAAGAGTGTCCATGGCAGGATTTGCCTAAGAGCCCGAACCGGAAGTTCCCCCGGCGCCCCTCGGCATGAACAGATGAACACATGGGCATCAACAGACGCTGGAATATCATGCAGCACAGAAAGGAAACCGACCACTGCTCCATGAACCATGCCAGGGCCTCGCATCACCGAATGTAGAGGGAAAGAGTGTCTGGTTCCATTTATATCAAGTTCAAAAACAGGCAAAACTCATCTCCACAGGGATCAGGAGGGGGTTTCCCAGGGAGAAGGCAACTGCCAGGGGCTTCTGGGGGCTGCTACTATTCTATTTCTTCAACACGTTCACTTCATGATCATTCATGAAGTGTGCTTATGATTTATACATCTTCCATACATGTTACACTTTGATTTTAAATATATATGTATATATACACTTTTTTTTTGTTTCGAGATATCTTATTTCAAGAATATCATCCTTCCTGTTGACAGAAAAAGAATCCAAATGGCATGTTATACTTTAACAGTGTTTACCTAAAGCCACCTAGTATACCAGACACAATTTTTCAATTGAAAAAGACTCCAGAAACTAGTATTACATAATGTACAAGGTTTAAGTTAAATTTATTTCCATTATTATTCATAGAAAGAATAGACAATCGATGCAAATGACACAAACATTTTTTAAGGCACTGCACTATTCTCCCTAAAGGCTCCCTGGGGAGTCTGATCACTCAGGAACATGGCAGTGACCATGAGTTCCATGGAGCAGGAGATCTGGATAGCAGAAAGCTGCAGTTATCAGAAAAAAGGAAGGACCCCAGGGCAAACTGGAGGGGGCCAGCACAGAGGTCTGCCCACCTCGAGAAATCGGCTCAGGAGCGCCCAGGACCAAGGGGGAGGGCCCAAGTCGATAGGATGAAAAGCCTGAGAAAATGGTATTCTTTCTAACCTGCCTCAGGCCTTCTTTTAGACACAGAGGTGGACAGATGTTCCAAAGTCAGAAACACTCCGCCAGCCTCTCACTTCCTCACCTAGTTATATGAGAAAGTGAGCTAGCTGACTTTTGTGAGACAGCTACTGGCCCTTCTCCCATGCTGTTCCGTGACAGTGGCTTTCTGCAAGGACTGGGCCTCACTCCTATTCCAATCCCGTCCTCGTGGCACAGGCTAGGGCTGAGCCTGGTTCCGCCAGCTCTGAGGAGCCGGGCAGATGCAGAGGCAACTGGCAGAACTGAATAATTCTACGTTACTTACTGAGCCCTTGAGTTAGGCGCTGCAGGGGAAGTGTATGTGACACCATGTGCCCTTCATTTTATGGGACAACACAGAAATGTGAGGCTGGATCACTATACATGCCAAATGGAACATGGCCCTAAGCAAAGTCTGACCTAGGCAGCACTGGGTTTAGGAGATGGCAATGGGCACTGCCCGCTGCTGTGTCATCCAGGAAGTGCAGGACATGCCCCATGAAACTTTCAGGCCTACTGGAAAACACAAGCTGGCTGGGCTGGGGCTTGGTTCCACCCTGCCGTCTCACGTGGAGTCTCAGAATCAGAACTGAAAGAGGCCTGGGGAGCCAGAGGTTAAGTGGGTGAGTTGGAGACAGGTCCTGAGAGCAAGTGACTGCCTCAGGACTTGGAATCCAGTGCTCCTGCCACCATACCCAGCCATGTTTGTGGAAGAGTGTGCTATAAATACAGTAAAGGCCACCCCAACAGTGAAGAACGAACACACACACACACCCCTTTTATCCTGGGCAGATAGGCCCTCAGAGCCTCAGCCAACTATGGATGGCAGCAGCCACCTTCATGGCATGGGATAAAAGGCCCCTTGGCTATCCGGCCGGAACAGCACCGGCTCTGGCTTTGCCAGGCTGTGCAGACCTTCAGAGAGCACAATTTCAAAGGGCCGAGAAAGGTTTTGTTATGTACCAGGATGAAACATATGGTGGGGTCAATGTGAAAATTCAACAAAGCCCAGGGAAGGCGAGGCTGGCAAGAGCTGACACAGAGCCAGGTTATTTTAGAGTCAATGGGAAGTGATGGTTTCTCAACAAATCCCAGAGAAACTATGAAAGGTTTGCTGGGGCATGCACGGAACTGAGAGAAGGATGCAGGACCTCAGAGACAAACCGGCAGAGCTCCAGCGCCCTCTCAAAGCCTGGAGGGTGGGAGACACTCCAACATCAAGATCCAACAAATCTCAGTCCTGAGCCAAAGGGCTCGGGTGCCAAAGGCAGGCTTCTAAACCCAGGCTACCCACTGCTTCTTCTTCAGGGAAACAGATGCCTACCCACCCCCATGGTCAACTTAAAAGTTTTTTGTTGCTGCTGTTTTTACCTAAAATATAACAGCTTACAGCTGAAACTTATTGGATTTCGTTAACCAATGTCACCATAAGGATACATAAATAAGTAAAAATTTTAAAAAACTATATATATATGTATGTGTGTATATATATAAATAAAATAGCTGAAACTCAGGAAATAGCTCTTACAACAATAAACTCCAAACCAAACTGAACGAGCAGGAGCACAGAACTAGTTCTTATGTGAATGGCACAGGCGACAACTGGGGAAGGAAAATGTCTGCTCACAGTGCTGGCGATGATAGTGCAGGTTAGGTCTTTGAGCAGGGAGGTGAAACCCCGTGTGCAGGTGAAGCCGCTTCTTCCCACTCCCATCCCACTGCTACTGATGCATGGGTCTCAGAGTACAAGCTTGCCTCCTTGGGACAGTGATGGCCCATGGACCCCAAATGACCCCAGTGACAGAGGACACCCTTGGTGACACAGAACATTCTCCCTTTGCTAGAACACCTGCCTCTGAAAGGCTCTACTCCGGAAAGGATAAATCCAACACCAGCATGAAGCGTGGTCACCAACATCATTCTCAAGCAGACGCTTCTAGACTGCCCTCAACACAAAGGCACACAGCACACACACCTTGGGCTCCTCCATCACACGGCAGAGACCCAGGAGTCCTCGGCCCCCATGAGGTAAGGCGCAGCCCAGTCTGATCAGCTTGCACACTAGGGAGATGGGGGTCGCCTTCTGCAATAATAACGCTGCACAAGCATTTATTAAATGCCTACAGTGTGCAACGCCCGGGTGCTGGTCGACAAAGGGCTCGTTCTGATTTCTAGTTCCCCCATCAAAGAGGACAAAAGTCTGGTGTCACGAGGATATGGCAAAGCTCCAATAAGATAATGAAGGTGAAATAATCTTAAAGTACACACACCTGATATACAAAAGGTTTAGGTCTAGGGCATATCCCCACCCCTGCCCTGGGGCTGGTGGGTCACAGGGCTGATCGCCCCTCCTTCTTATACTTGTCTAGGGTGGCCTGTCTCTAGGGTGGCATGACCTCCCTTAAATACCAGGGCAGGGCAGCAGGCATGGCTCTGAGATGCACAATTAACAGTAACAACAGGAGTAGGAGAAATAACTGTGGCAGCAGCAGCCCACTGCCAGGCACTCCTTGTGGGTAGCTACTGCATTCCAAGCTTCTGCATATCGGACACAACCTTGTAAGTGCTAGGTTGTGACCCTTGGCTAGGGACCAGGTGTGACTGGCACAAGGGCAAAGGAGTGCAGAAATAAATTCTCACATTTATGGTCAACTGATTTTTGACAAAGGTGCAAAGGCAATTTGATGGGAAAAGAATATTCTTTTCAACAAATAATGTTGAAATAACTGAATAGCCATATGCAAAAAAATGACCTTAGATCTTTATTTCAACCATACATGAAAAACATTGACTCCAAATGAATCACAGACCTAAATGTATGATCCGAAAAACGATACAACTTCTAAGGAAAAAAAAGGAGAAAATCTTTGCGACCTCGAGCTAGGCAAAGATCTCTTCGATATAATTCCAAAAACATTAATCATTTAAAAAAGTTGATAAATTGAACTTCACCAAGATTTAAAACTTATGTTCCTCAAAAGACACCATTAAGAAAATGAAAAGACAAGCCACGAACAGGGAGAAAATATTTGCAAATCACAGAGCTGAATAAGAAACTGTATCATCGTATCTAAAATACATAACTCAATAAAAAGACAATCCAATTTTTAAAAACCGAATAAAAGACTAAGACAGACCTTTCACACACAGATATACTAATGGCTAAAACACACACGAAAAAATGCTCAACATCATCAGTCATCAGAGAAATGCAAATCAAAGCCACAATGATACCACTTCACACCCACTAGGATGGCTATAATTCAAAAGGGAGACAATAACAAGTGTTGACAAGAATGTGAAGAAACTGGAACCCTCATACACTGCTGATGGGAATAAATGTAAAGTGGAGCAGACACTATAGAAAACAGTCTGACAGTTCCTCAAAAGGTTAAACAGTAGAGTTATCCTGATTCAGCAATTCCACTCCCAGGTATCTACCCAAAAGAAATGAACAGGGCCCCACAAATGTTCAGAGCAGCTTTATTCATTAACGGCCAAAAAGAAGAAACAACCCAAATGTTCATTAATTGAAGAGATAAAATGTACTATACCTGTACAATAAAGTACACACACATTACAATATGGATAAAGCTCAAAAACATTACGCTAAGAGGCCAGACACAAAAAAGACTAAATATATGATTCTATTTACGTGAAAAGTCCAGAAAAGGCAAGTTTTAAAGACAGACAGCATATTAGTGATAGGGTGGGGATAAGGGCTGACTACAAAGAGGTACGAGAAAACTTTGAGGGTGATGGAAATGTCCAAAACTGACTGTGGTGATGTTTGTACAATTCCATAAATTTACTAAAAAAAAATTACCAAACCCTATGTTTACAACAGATGAGCTATATGGCACACAAATTATACCTCAATAAAGTTACTGAAAGTAAAATAAATATAATGAAAACAAAGCAAATGCTATTAAACTCAACTTAAGTACCATTCCAGTGCATGCTGAAAGTCTCGAAGTGAAAGAAAATTGGACAAGAGATCTCAAAAGTTCTCACCACACACACACACACACACACACACACACACGCACGCACACGTACACAAACTGTGAGGTGATGGATGTGTTACCTAATCTTATTGTGGTGATCATTTCCCAATATATACATGTATCAAATCATTACACTGTAGACCTTAAACTTACACAATATTATGTGTCAACTGTATCTCGAGCTGAAGGGAAAATTGGACAGTGTTAGGTGTTAATAAAACATTAGCATCTAAGGATTCTTTCTCCTTGATATAATCAACAAAACTGACAGACACCTAAAAAGATAACTTTCTCATAAAAACAACTGAATGGTCCATGGGGGCACCCCTAAAATCGTCTCAAACTCCCCTGTGGTCCCCAGTCCTCCGCTGGACAACCAATACAATTTTTAAAACTGCTAAGGTCCCTTCTGCCTCAAGCTGATCATCTCTCAGCAAGGCGGCCCAAGGGACAAGGAAGCAGAAAGGACAACCTTTGGACTGGACAAGCCCAAACACTGCTGTTGCTGGCAGCAAAACCCAGGTGGCCCTTGGCATTCACCTGGGTGCCAGCTCCAATCGATTAGTCGTGGCTGACTGGGGTGTTCGTTGGTGGATTCTGAAACCAAGTCCAGGCTCAGTGGGAAAGAGTGTCCTCGCTGATTCGCGAGGTCTGCCACTTAGAATTCAAAATAGGTGCTGTAAATGCCTTGTATTGTCCCAAGGCCCAAGTGAGGGGACATCAAGTTTGCTCTGGTCCCAGGTGACAGGAGGTGACACATTAAATTTTTTGATATTGCTGCGATACCACTAACTGCTTTTAGGGTCTGAGTTGGTCACCTGATTTCCTATTAGCAGCTAATACTTTTTGAGGCCCTCTTAGGTGCTAGGCACTATTCTGGGCACTGTACAAAGATCAGCCCATTTTACTGATGAGGAAACTGTGACCCAGGGGACTAAGCAACTTGCCAAGTCACTCAGCCAAAGACAAGCTAGAAGAATATCAGCGATGGAAGAAGCTGGCTTCAAACAACTGCTCCATCAGATCTGGGGAAGTCAGCTCACAGATCCTCCAGGGGATCCCCATGCCAGGCTGGGCTGCCCTTGTGCCTAGGGCACAGTAGGCATGGAGATCTCCCAAATTAGTAGGCAACACTGCCTTCTACCCAGTTCTGACTACATCCCCTTCCGATTACACTAAAACCATCTCCACCCCCTTTATTTCCAGTAGCCCTAGGCATTCCCCTTCTTTCACCTTCCAAAATCAGGGCAGAGCAGTTCTCAAACTTGAGCGGACACGAGACTCAGCTGGGGAGTGGGTTTTAAATGCAACTTCCTAGGCCCCCAACAGGTCTGAGGCAGGACCTAGGAAATGCAATGTTTCACAAGCTTCCCCACTGGTGGTAGCAGGTGGTCCTGAACCACACTCAAGAAACCTGGTCTGGTGGATGCCCACGAGCCAAGTGTGAGGCCTAGAAGACCACATCGGATCAGATGCTTCAGAAGCCAGGATCAGAAGACCCAATCTGAAGGTCTCCATGATGTCCAAACTCCATGTCCTCTTTCTTCTCTCCTTTCCAGGGCAAATGACCAGATGAGATAGAGAGTGAGGAACTGGAGCTAAAGTCCTGCGTCAGGTCACACTCAATGTAGAGACAACATAACGGAGTGAGAACTCGGCTGAGTCGGACTCCTGCTCCTGGTCCCAGATGTGCTACCATCCAACTCTCTGAGACCCTGGGAAAGTCACTTCCTCCCTGGTGACTCGGGTCTCTCCGCCACAAAAAAGGAGACCAGAAAACCTAGTAGTCTCCTCCAACCATCTTCCTGTTCCCCAGCAAGGACTCCCAGCCTCTCCCCCATTGATTATAATCATCTCCTTGGGCCCAGCCACACTCCCCCCACCACACACACAGACACACACACGTGCTAGGTGATCACTGGGAAAGCTAAACCTCGGTCCAGACGGGATGGAGAGTGCCCAGAACCAATGACTGGATCTTCACACCAAGCCACCAAAGAAAGCCCAAACCGACGATGGAGTGATGTCAATCATTATGACAATGACCACTTTGTAAGCACAAACGAAGCACGGAGCACCATGCTAACCCCTCTCCAGCATCGCGCCCGGAACCTCACCCCGGGCCTAGGAGTTTCCCGAGAATCTCCCCAGTGTGCAGACGAGGGAGCTTAAGAGCTCAGGGGAGAAGTGGTTGACCCAAGGTCACCCAGCCTGGACGAAGCGGTCAGCCCACGGCCCCACGCAGGCCCTGGGGTCCGGGTCGAGGGCGCGAGAATCTCCGGGCAGGGAGGCCGCAGGGAGGGCTGCGCGCGGAGCAGAGTTCCCCAACCCGACTCCTGCGCAGAGGGTGCCGAGCTGGAGCGCCCTGCCCGCCCCGCCCGCCTCCAAGTCCGCGTCTCGCAGAGCGCACCCGGGGACGGACACTCACCGGACTTCGGTGGGTAGCGATAGGCCGAGTTCGCCTGGATGTCAATGTCCTCCACACCAGCAATGCGGCGGCTCAGGATCGAGCCCATGGTGCGCAGCGGGCCGGGCCGGGGCCGGGGTGGGACGCGGACAGCAGCAGCGGCGTCCTCACGCGGACATGGCCCGAACCAGGCCGCACGGACGCTTGCCCACCGCTGCGGAAGCCTGGCCTCCGAGCCCCCACCCCCGGCTCGGCCCCGGGGCTCGACACCACAACGGCCCTCCCCCCTCGGGATCCAAGGCTCGTCGGAAAATGTAGTCCCCTCGCCGCGGACGGCGCCGGGCTACGGCGAGGGAAACCTGCCTAAGAACTACAATTCCCGGGATGCACATCGGCAGGGCCCTCTGAAGTTGTTGACAAGCGCTCGGGGACAAACCCAATGGACCTGAATCTAGACGCGTGGAATCATCAACCGCACTGCAAATCGTTCTTCTCTCTTTATTCCAAGCACAGCATTAACATTGTAACTCTTTAGCCTTCTAGTAATCTGTTCATATATAGACCCTTCTATATACCCACTTCTATTTACCCCCTCTCTGAAATACCTCCCTGAGACACCATGGTTCGCCCCACTTCCCAGGGTTTATCTCCTGCCCTGGCCAGCAGAGGGCACACATTCACCTGCCTCCAGAAAAGAGCTGGGGTGGAGTCCAAACTTATTTGGAGCAGTGTTCCAAGCAAAGCGTTTGCTTTAGCCTTCTGAAATTCAAGGCATCTCTCCGGCTCCACATCTAGGACAATTACTTTGAAGGCATAATTTTACAGTCCCCCACAGAGGTAATAGACCTCTCCCCATTTTATAGATAAAGAAATCAAAGCCTCATAGGTTGCAATGAACCTTCCTGGATTTTGACTTACACAAAACCATAAGCAGGCCCCATGGGGATCTGTTTTCATCTACTTTTTAGTTGAGAAACTGGAGTTCCTAGAAGAAAGTGACTTCCCAAGTCGAGCCCGCTGTATCAAGAAAACAGCTAGGGAAGGCACTGGCTAGCTAAGAATTTCAAAAGGTAAATTCGCCACGGTCCACAATAAAATTAGTTTTATACCTTCCTAGAGGCTGAAATCCAGAATATCTTCTATTGTCAAGGAACCAGAAAGCCTAAGCTAATAAAGTGAAGGACATACACCTATGAGAGAGAGGCCATGTCTTGGGAGAGCCTGATTAAATGTCCCACAACCAAGATCCCTATTTACTGAGCACCTACTATGTGCCAGGCATTGTGTTGAGGGCTGCGCAAATATTCTCATTTAATTCTCTGATATTGGTTCTATTTTCATTCCCAATTTACAGAAGAGGAAAGTAAGGCTGGGAAAGGTGAAATACCCTACTCAGGTGACATAGTAGATAAATGGTAAAGCTGGAATTTGAACCAGGCCACTCCTACCACCGCACTCTCCTGCCACCCTAATGTGCCAGATTTCATATCTCTTGCCCCCAGATGGGCCTGAAGACACCCTGCCCCATGTGATCTTCGTTCCCTTATTTTAAATTTCTGTTAAATCACGTAACACTTGTATGTATGCATGT
>NW_011889081.1:977397-1019462 GCF_000151845.1 Pteropus vampyrus
TGGATCCTGGGCCAGGGTAGTCATTTCCATGGGCTAGATGTTTGATTAATTAAATATTTCCAGTTAATAGAGCTTTGGACTTGTAGTATATTTTTCTGTGTTTATCCATGCCCTGATGGGAGACAGGCCATTTCTGATTTGGTACTAGTTCCACTATCAACATCTTGACTGACTCATTTATTTAATCAACAAATATTTATCATGCAGCTACTATGTAACAGGCAAAGAGCCAGATAAAGAGGCCATGTCTTGGGAGAGCCTGATTAAATGTCCCGCAACCCAGATAAAGAGCCAGGCAATGAGATCAAATAGAGGAACTACCAGACATAGAGCCTCCAGGCTGATGAGGAAACAGACACTGAAAAAGGTTATAAACACAAGATGTGGTGGGTACTATGGGGGAATGGATTGAGGCGCAATGAAATAATAGACGAGACCTACTGTTGATCAGGAAGTTAGGGAAGATGTCACTGAGATGACATTTAAGCCAGGAGTTGAAATATAAGTAAAAGCCAAGCAGGCAAACTCTGAGGTGGTAGGCCAAGTTCCAGGCAGGGAGAACAAGCATGTACAAAAGCCCTGAGGCATCAAAGAGATGAGTATGATCCAGGAACTCAAAGGCCAGTGTAGCTAGAATCAAGGGGAAGAGTATGGGACTGGAGATTAGGACCCAGGCAGTGGCCAGACCTCAAAGCCCCTTCAGTCAGCCAACCTTGGGTCATTTGAAACAAAAAAAGACCCTAGGCACAATTCATGGTCTCCCGGTGTGAGTCCCTCAAATTTATACTTCTTTTCTAGCCTCTTGAGGGGGCAGGATCCTCACCTATTCACTCTTGTGCTCTCAGAAGCACTCGGTATATGTCTGATAAACACTCACATTTGTGGAGTGATTAAAAGAATGGAGGTGGAAGGGGGCCAGAGGATGCTGAGAAGGCCGGGACCCAGAGCCTCCATGGACTGGCTATGCTAACTTTGTCAAGGCCCTCAACCTCCCTGTACCTCAGGTAAGATAATGGCACTGACGGAAATGCCTTTTATTCCCCCCTCCCCCATCTACTGGCCCCAGCTGTCAGGCCCCATTTGAGCCCACTAAAAAATCCAAAGTCCACTTTCTGGTCAGGCTGATCCTGACTGAAAACAAAGTTGTTTTTTCTTTCCCTGCAGCTCCTGGGAAAACAATCTGGCGGGGAGGAGGGGGGAGCTTGGGGGCCAGAAGGGTGACCTTTGCTCCTGCCTGTCCCACCTGCTGCACCCCAGCTAGCCCGCTGGCCTGGAAGAGCTGGGGCTGGGCAAGCCTGAGCAGGTACCAGAGTGGTGCCTGGATGAGAGTGGAGGAAGGGCGAACGTACTTCCTGCTCCCTGAGCAAGAAAAGCCCCCAGTGGGCCCTGCCTTGTGCCCTTCTCCACCCCTTGCCAGAAACACACCCTGCTGGCCCACTGGGTGCCTGCTCTTCTCCACTGGCAAGAATGTAAGGAGGCCAGGATTCCAGTCTATTTCCCTATCTGTAAAATGGGGCTTAGGATCTCGAGTGGTCCAGATGGAAGCAAAGAGGTGAGTGCTAGAAATGGTGCACCGAGAGCCAGGCCCATGCTGGACACCTCACTGGCATTAATCTTCCACAGCACTCCTGGATGACTTGGGTTCTACAAATGAGACTGAGGCTCAGAGCCAAATACGTGGCCCAATATCAGACATTAAGTAGCAAAGTCAACACTGACATCCAGGTGTGTCTGGCTCCAGACCCCGCTCACCTTCCATCATGCCATGTTGCTGTCCACATCATATTCAGAGCTGCCAACCCTGTACTGAGCAACTTTGCCCACATAATTCATGTTTATCATGCTTTGCAAAGGTGAGGGACCATTCTCAGTAAGAGCGAAATCTGGCAGCATCAGGGTTTGCAAAAAATGGTGAACACTGAGTGATCCCCACAAGGCAAAAGAGAGGATGAAATCTTATTTCCCAAGTGAACAGGTGACTTCAGCCAGGGCTGAAGTGCCCATGGGAAGGGGACACTGAGTCCCTTATCTGCCAATGGGCCAAGCTCCCAACTCTAGCCCGGCTCCATCCCCTCCCCCACCTATTCAGGTGCCCCAACTTCCCCTTATCCCTCAAAACCCTGAGATCATCTTTCAGGACCGGTCCACACTTCCCCATCCTCCTCCCACTAGCCAAAACCAGAACACCTGAAGAGTTGAGGATCCGAAAGCTCCCCAGAGGCATTGCAGGTCCCTACCCCAACCAGTGTGGGACAGTTGCCTCCATTCAATCCAATTCTGCAGGAAAAGCCCTGGTCAGGGGCGGACTCCCCCGAAACCAGACACACCCATAACATTGTCTGAACTGGCTCTCTCCACCACCAACGGGTCCCCACACTCCTACAGCCAGGGATTCTGATGTGGACAATGGTTCACACCTATTAAAACCCCTCAATGGCCTTTAACCCACTACCCCCAAGGCCCGTGTCTGCTTCCTGAGAGCACTTTTCACATTTGCAATTCTACATCTGTCTTTGGGATTTTTGACACACGTCTCCACCTCGTCCAGCCACCAGTCTCGGTTTGCTATCCGCTGTACCTGGACCGGGACAAAGCAGCGCACAGAGTAAGGGCCCAATAAACAGTAGCTCAACTAATGAAACTGGGGTCCTGAGAGCCTGAAGAATCGGGACAAGGTCACTCAAAACGCAGGTGACCCAGCCAGACCACTGCTCGGGACTTTTCCCCGGCTTCCCCGCCGGACCCCAAGCGAGAGACCTTCTACCACCCCAGGCCCGGAACGCCAGACCCCCGACGTCAAACGGAAGCAGCGCGTGCGAAGCTGTAAACACAGCCCGCAACGCCCCACCCCCGCCCGCCATGTGACACGCCTCCGTCTGCCCCCCCCAGTGCCCGCCCCCGCCGCCGCCTCATTGGGCGGCCAGCTTTGTTTACCTTATATGGCCAGGTCCTAACACCCCGCGGCCGCCCATTGGCCAAGGCGCGGCCTCACTCAGTTGACGTCACCCAGGACGGTACGGTGCAAATAAACTGGGGCATTCTGGGAATAGGAGTTCGGGACCTTCCCGAAATTGGCTCTTCGCGGTCCTGGCGCCAGCAGGCTTAAGGCCGAGATTTCCGTCAAAGCGCACGAGATTTTGCGTGGGAAAGTGGGAGCACAGCGGGGTGGGAACCCCGAAGCACTAGAAGCTGGTGGCCTTGCCTACCTGTATCAGCGCCGACCCTAACCCTTGGACCTAGGCTGGGAAGGGACCTGTTTCCCAAGTGTCCCTTGGGAACATTGAGGAGACTCGGAAGGCTTCCTGGAGGCGGTGACTTGGAGCAGAGCCCTAAAAGACAGATTCATTCATTCACTGACTATATATAGGTGCCTACATTGCGCAGGACGTTTGGGGACTTGAGGCCTAGTATTGCCGATTTGTGCCAAAATTGCTAGCCCCCTCACCCGCGAGTCTCAACACAGAGGAATGCCAACCATATCGGGGTCCGGGGTCTTGACAAAGATCCCTGTGGCCTACGCCTGCTGACCCCCATTAGTGCCAGGGCAGGGGCGTGGATGCCCAGCTGTCATCACGGTCCGCCTCTGCACAGAGTAGGTGCCCGGCCCGCGACAGCGCGGCCCCGCAGCCCCCTCTGGAGCGCGGGCGGGAGCGGCGCGGACTACATCTCCCAGCATGCCCCCCGCGGCCCCGGAGCGAGGCGAGGCTCGGTGAGTCAGAGCCGCACAGTAAATATTTGTATTAGCCGGAGCCGGCTCGCTAATGGTGGACGCGTGAAGCGGAGGAGCGCGTGGCGGCGGGAGGACGGAGCGGGCAGCGCGGCGGCGGCGGCGGCGGCGGTGGCGGCGCCATGTCCGTGAACATGGACGAGCTTAAGCACCAGGTCATGATCAACCAGTTCGTGCTGACGGCGGGCTGCGCGGCCGACCAGGCGAAGCAGCTGCTGCAGGCGGCCCACTGGCAGTTCGAGGTGTGCGGCCACCGGGGAAGCGGGGGTGGGGGCCGCTCCCGCGTGGCTGCGCGTGCCACGGAGCGTGTGCGGTGTGGACACGTGCGGGTGCGCGCTCCGTCTTGGCTGGGCCGGGGCCCGGCCCGCGCACTGGACTGGGTGTCCAGCGGTCGCGCGCCCGGGGCCGGGTTCCAGCGCGTACACGCGGCGTGCGGGTCGGGCCCAGCGGCGCGGCCGCGTCTACGCGGCCCCCGGAAACACCGCCCGCGCGGGGTGAGCGGGAGGGGTGGTCTGCCCCCACTGGGGACCCGAATCCCCGCCCGAAGTCCCTGGGCGGTGGGGATGTCGGGGCTCACACTTCTGTTTGGGCAGCGGCCAGGGCGGGGCAGCTTCGCGGCCCGGACGGACAGTCAGGCGGCGGGCCGGAAAGAGGACACCCGGGCCTGGGCATAGCTGGATAAGCCCTGCCCCCCCCCCCCCATCCATCGGAGCGGCGGAGTAGGGGCAGGAGAGCCTTGGGGTCCAGGGACAGAGCCGCCCCGCATGTGTGGATGTGCAGGTGTGCCGGGCAGTCCCGCGGCGCGCGTGTCCACGTACATGTGCGTTTGTATTTACGCACGTGCCACGCAGCATGTGGGCATGTTGGCGTGTGTAAACACGCAGTCCACCTGGGGTTTGGGTGCTGGGTGTGTGCTTCGTGTACATACATGTCGCCGTTTGGCTAATGGTACCCACGCGTGTACACCCGAGTGTACTGTGATGTGTTGGGGCCCGCCTCTGTTCTGGCAGGGGAATCTACCTGCAAGTTGCAGACCTGGTGTACAGTTCAGGAGCTTTCAATCAGCTGGGCAGGAGGTAGAGTTGCCTCAGTCTGGCCCCCATCCCCCAGGCCTCCCTGACCCATAGAGCACCGGTGCCCACTGGATGTGCTGCCAAGAAGTCACCTACCCTTCCCTAACTCAGCCGCCCCAGGGTGTTATCTAGGGATAAGGCCAGAGGCCCTTGAGCTCCATTCCTCACAAGTGTTAGGTCACAGACCCAGCTGGTTGTAGTGCCCATCGGAGACCCAAGAGCCTGGTGTCCGGATGGGGAGTCAGGCCAGGGAAAGTGTTTGGGCTTGCAAGAGGGACCAAGAGCCAAGGGAGCTTTCTGCGGGTTGGAAGGGATCAGAATTCCCACCTAAAGCCTAGGACAGTGTGGGGAGGCAGTGGTCTATTCATCCAAAGGATCTTTGCCCAGTTACTTCCTACCAGAGATCTGGTGATACAGTGTGGAAATGGGAGGGTGCTCTCTGGGCAGGTCAGGTCCCTTTCCTTCCCTGGCCTCAGTTTCCTCTTTACCTTGGGGGTGTGAGTGGATCTCTAAGGAGTGAATGCCCCTCCTACCCCCAGGGCTGGCAGCCCCACCCTTCAGGAAGCTCCCTAATCAGCCCATTTGTCTCTGGGGCTAGATGTGGCTAAACTTGCAAAACCACATTCATGGCAGTTTGCTTGAGTCCCACATCTGCGTACAAGGCTCCCTCCCTGCCTGGGGCTGGGCAGGCAGGTGTCTGGTGGGCAGGCACTCTCAGCCCAGCCCACAGAGACTGGCACTAGCTGGGCGGTCACTCAGGCAGTGTGGGTTGGTGTCTCTAGATGACGGGAATTGAAAATGTAGCTTTGAGGATTGAAATACCTGGGGAAAGACTGATCCCAGCAGGGACAGGAGCAACTTGCAGACTGGGGTGACTGATGGCCCCCAGGGGTAAGAGCCCTGTGCCCCAGGCTTGCTGAGTCTCAGTCTCCTCATCTGTAAAATGGGGATATGGATACTAGAGAGGTTCACTTAAGGTGAAAATGGGTCATGAACCCCCAAAACTTAGATCTCTGTGTGGGAGTAAATGAGGGGTTTCTTATGGCTAACCTTTCTCTGCCCTCCACTCTCCTACCCCCACCTAGCAGCACACTGGCTGAGGGCTGACCTAGCCAGCTGAAGGCCTCTTTTTGGGTCATATTCTCTGATTCAGGTGTTAATGGGGACAGAGGCTGAAGGGGGAGGGGGACCTCTGTCTGCTTTAATGGGTGGGGCAGATGGTTCTCCCTGGAGCCCTCACAGTCAGTGGTGTTTGGAGCTGCTCTTGGTACAGGAATGGTTTGGGTGTATCCCTGGGCCTCCGGGGGTAAAGGGGTCACAAGGTGCTTAAAGACCAGCGGCCCCTCATCTCCCATACCCCTGTTTGGGGACATCGGGTTAGGGTGTCTTCAGCAGCAAATTCTCAGAATAATTCATTTGATTTTACTTTAAGAAATTTATAAAACCCCTGGGAAGCTCTGGAAGCTAGGCTGGTCTTCTGAGTATGTTGGCGGGGTGGGGGGGGGATTAGGCAGTGCAGGGCTGTGTGGGGCCAGCCTGAGGGGTTGGTGATGGTGGGCAGAGTGGCAGGGGCTGCTTGGAGCTGGGCCTGGGACTTGGCAGGGCCGGGCGGACCCTTAACACACTTCATGGGTTCCCTCACCCAGCACTTGCGCAAGAGCAGCCAGTTCCCTTATTTTCATTGACGCCCTCCTGCAGGGCCTGAGCCAGGACACACCAAGTGCCAGTGCATCCCTGGGGGCTCCCAGAGGCTGTCCTGGAGCGCCCCCTACCCCCCACCCATTCCCTTGCCCCAGTCCCCCAAGGCCTCCAGAGGAGCTGGTCTGACCCAGGCCAGCTCTCGTCCCAGTTCCTCATAGTTCTGGGTGCAGAACTCACCTCTACCATTCTCCTGCTCCGCCACCTTGAGAACATTCCGCAGGAGGCTCAGGTGAGCGGGGCAGTGAGTGCAAGACCCAGACCATCCTACTTCATTTCCGTTCTCTCAGCTGGAACATGGCTTTTAGGAGGTCACTTCTGCGAATGGGGGCGACCTAGAAGCCACCTAGTTCAGTTCCTTTATGGTGTAGATAGAGAAACTGAGGCCCAGACCAGGGCAGAGTCCCTTGGTTAGCCAAGAAGAGGGGCAGGCGAGTCACAGACTTGACATATGGGAGCCTTTACCATCCCCTGGCTCCAAGATGGCGAAACTGAGGCTCAGAGAAGAGTAGGGACTTAGCACCTATGGCGTTGGTGATGGGCTAAGGTCTGCTGGAGGCCTTTCCCTGTGAGACTGGCTAGGGTGCTTACCTGTCCCCCAGGTCTCAGTGATGACATCAGGTATGTGCGAACTGGAGGCACCTGGTGTCTAGGTGGCAGGCAGTGCCGTAGTGGTCTTCACCACCCACCAGACCTGCCTGGGGGTCCAGGGTGCCTCCTGGGGCAATGGTGAGGGTTGAGTGGTGACAGGCATGCTGCCTCATCTCACCTCTCCCACTCGATAGCCAGGCCCAGGCTGTACCAAGTCTCAGAGAGCCTGGGAAGGGGGCGCCTGGCAGGGTCAGACAGGGTGCTGAGAGTAAGCTTGGGCTTTTCTTCCTGCAGACGGCCCTCAGCGCCTTTTTCCAGGAGACTAACATTCCCTACAGCCACCACCACCACCAGATGGTAAGTGTCCTCTTCAGCCTCGGGCAGCTGTGCAGGGGTCTCCCGTTCAAGCTGTGGTGGCTCTCGGCCATGGAGGGGCTGCTGGGATGGTACCTCCTTGGAGCCATCAGCCCTTCTCAGCCTCCACCTTTCCTCTAGGAGCCCCTGGCTGGTAGACTGTGGGAGGGGCTGGGTGCACCCAAGGGAGGGGCACGAAAGCTTCCAACAGAGGCTGGGCAGTTTCCCCAACTAGGAGCCGGTGGGAGGCTGGGGTCCTCCCAGAAAGGGTGCTTACCTTACCCCCTCTGCTCTCCCCTCCACAGATGTGCACTCCTGCCAACACCCCTGCCACGCCCCCTAACTTCCCTGATGCCCTCACCATGTTCTCTCGTCTCAAGGCCTCCGAGAGCTTCCACAGTGGTGGCAGTGGCAGCCCGATGGCCGCAACGGCCACGTCGCCCCCACCACACTTCCCCCACGCCGCCACCAGCAGCTTTGCAGCACCCAGTTGGCCGACGGTGGCCTCACCTCCTGGGGGGCCACAGCACCACCAGCTGCAGCAGCCACCCCTGTGGACTCCGGCACCCCCTTCCCCGGCGTCAGACTGGCCACCCCTGGCCCCGCAACAGGCTGCCTCAGAACCAAGGGCCCACCCTACCATGGAGGCCGAGAGATAAGGGAGGCCCCTCCCCCCTCCCGGAGGCCAGGACCCCGTGGGGTGGGGGAGAGGACATCTCCACGGGCCCCCTTCACCCTCCTCTGTCTGCACCCCATTCCCTGGAACCCTGGAGGGGAGAGCCAGGACCCCTGTGCCAGCACATAGGCTGTCGGTGCACACACAGAAGCGCAGGCACGCGGCACCCAACTTGCATGGATTTGGTTCAGAGTTGTCTGGGTGCTGGTGGACAGAACTTCAGAGACCAAGCAACTTCCCCAGAGGACTCACCGCACCCCAGGGGGCTGCGGAGACTTGGCTGGCTCCTGCCTTGGAGCTCTGGGGCCAGCAGGCCTAGATCCCCACCCTTGGGAATGCAAAGCCTTCTCCGCATGTGTGCGTGTATCTGTGTCTGTGTATTTATACGTATGTCACTCTTCAAGAAACAATCTAGTTTATGGGGAAGCTAGACTTTGCATGTTAGAGTGAGCCCCCCCATACCCTTGCCCGCCACCCCTCTCCCCAGGGCCCACCCCTCCCCTCACCTCAGCAGCCAGCCTTGCTGTTCCCTGCAGAGAAAAGAATTGTGGGAAACTCCAGGACTCTTCCCACCTATCCCCCAGCGCCTGCCTGCTGGGGCTGTCTGCATGCCTCCCCCAGAGCCCAGGGGTACCGTATACCCATTTCCTTTCCCCCTTTTAACTAAGGAGAAGAAAGAGTTCCAAACCACCACCAGGCTCTGTGGTCTTGCCTCGTATCCTAAGCTTTGCTGCCAGCTGGCTCCATGTGGAGGGGGAGGGTGCCGACAGAGCCCGGAACATAGGGCTATATCCCCCAGTCCTGCCTGGCTCCAAACTGCTCCTGTCTGTCGCTGTCTTTTCAACCACAACATGCTCTGGAATCTTCCTGCCCACCCGAGGCTTTTCCCATGAAGTTAGCTTCTGGCCTGTGTTCCCAGAATCCCAGCCTCTGTCTGCCTACCCTTCCCCCTGCCTGGCTGGACGCATCCCGACCTCCAGAGCTAACAACTGCCTTCCGGTCTGCCTGGGTTTCACATAAGGACCTTTCTTCCTGTCCCAGTCCCCAGTGGCTGGCTACAGGCTGGACCCTGCAAGCCCAACCTCCAGCAAATGTGCTGGGTGGGACAGGGCCCTCCCCTGGGAAAGCACAGACCACAATTCCTATAGTCAGAAGGCTTGAATGCAGAACCAGTGGGGGCTGGTGAAGGATAGGACTAGGCCAGGGCAGAGTCCAACTGGTGCTCAAACCATTAGTCACTAAGGAGACAGGCTACCCAGAGGCAACAGGCAGTGGATCCAAGCTGCTGCTGAGCTGGGCTGGGGCAGGCACCCACTCTAGCCCCAAGGGAGAAGCCAGAGGCCCCACGTTGCCCTTGGCTGCCCATGCTGGGGGGAAGGGTTCCCTGGGGCAGCTTTGGGAGAAGACAGCCTCAGCCTTACACCCCTTGTGACAAGCCAGGACCTGGGAATGACTGAGACCAGGGCCTCTGCAGTTCCTTGCCAGCAGAGAGCACCCAGGACCCAGCCCTCCCTCAGTTGGCACTTTAAGCCCTCTGTGGATGGCAACTGGGTTGGAGAGTTTCTTCTATTTTGGAAGGTCTCCTGCCTGACACATCTTGGCACTCACCAACAGTCTGCCCTTGCTCCCAGGAATGGAGCTTTACTGTATGACAAGGATGCTACGGCCCAGCTTTGTCTCCACCCTACTGAAACCTGGACAGGCTCTTGATGAAGCCCATGATAACTTTACTCTCTGGTTGTCACTGAAGACTGCCCACTGGGCCCCTGCTTAAGCTGTTGGTTACATCCTAGAAGTGTGTCCTCACCTTGAAACCCACCTTCCAAAGGCCTCTTGGAGTCCAGGGAGGTCATGGCTCTGCTGGGGGTACATGTGAGGAGGTGAGGAAGGGACATCTCAGGCCTCCTGAATCTTCACTGCTGCTCCATTATTTTAGATGGAAGAAAATTCTCAGGAAACTGGCACACCCCCTATTCAAGTGGTAGGAAAATGCTTTGCAGAGCAAAGCAAGTGTTCTGGGTTATTAGCCATGCGGAGTGAGTGTGCCTGGGATCCCCCAGCGAGCTGGTTACTAGGTGGCTGTTTTGGAACCACAGGAGATGGTGCACTGTCTAGAATTTGCATTCCTAGAGGCAATGGGGACTCAAGCCCGGGCAGGTCCGTGGGTGGCCTGTACTGGCATTATATACCCTCACTGCTCAAAGTGTGGTCCCCAGACCAGCAGCATCACCCAGAGCTTGTTAGAGATGGGACCTCAGGCCCCAGTTTGAGAAATGTCCCTTTTAAGTGCTGATCTGTTGGAGGTAAGGCCCATTTCTTTTTCTGGGGCCCTGTAGGCTGGGCCTGGAGGTCCAAGGGGGCCATATTAGGTTGGAAGGGACTTGGGGCTCCTGAAGGTACAGTTTTCCCAACCTGGGCACTGAACACGGGCCAGATCACTGCCATGCAAAATCCTGTGCACTGGGGGATGTTGGCCAGCATCCCAGCCTCTACCCACTAGATGCCAGTAGCTCCCACAGTTGTGACAACCAAAAATGTCTAGATGTGGCAAAATGTCCCTGGGTGCAAAATAACCCCCCACTCCCAGGAAGAGCCCCTGGTCAAGACCATGGTCCCATAGCTGGCTGCACAGCATAGCTTCCTGGAGGATCCACAAAAAGACAAGCACCCCTAGATTCCTGGGCCCACAGTGTCAGAATCTCTGGGAGAAGGCCCTGACAGTATAAACACACCCAGGTGATGGACTTGTGAACAAACTAAAACCATTCAATTCCATACTTTAAAAGGACAGACTTTGTAGTTGCAGAGGGCAGGGCTAGAGATCGGCCTGGGGTCTCAAGTACTTTCCAGCAATGCAGAGGCCCTGTCAGGTATGCTGGGGGCCCCATGTCTGAACCTCTCACAGCAAGGGAATGGCTGCAGAAGTGGGCTGGACAAACTTGGGAAGGGAACGAGAGGTGTGCCCACACAGACACCACGTGCCCTCAAATTGAGTATGACACAGAACCTGGAACTTTAACTTCTCCAAACCTGGAAGCTTAGGAGTAAAACTGAAGGCGTCAATAACCACCTACTACACAGTCAGTCAAGTGTAAACTGGCTAAAATAAGGTGCCGGTGTACAAATGGAACAGACTCAATTTAAAGCCAGGCTTAGCTGGCCTTCATCCTTGGGCACCTTCTGGGAAAATTGGCCTTGTTACTTCAAAGTCCAGCCTCTTCTGGGCTTGGTCACCTCCTACCTGCCCGCCAGACCTGACTGGAGCTCAAAATTCCCCTCTAAAAGACACCATTTGCTTAAAAGAATGTGATTGTGATTTGAGTTCTGCATGTCTCATTTCTGAAAAAGGTATAGAGCAGCACATGGGAATGAAGGTCTTGCCTCCAGAGGTGACGCGCAGTGGCTGTGACCTCTGGTCTGTTAAAAGATCAGGGCACGGTTATCTTGGGGGAGTGAGAGTTGCAAACTCACAATCCTGCTGTGTGCCGTTTGGCTTTCATGGTCCTTTACACTTATTGATTTGGCAACATTTTCAAATCAGGAAAGTTTACATGAGAAGCCTCACTTCTGGCTCATCTTGGAAATTTGCAATATTGCCCAAGTTCCCTCAACTGGCTGAAGACAACCATCACGGTAGGGACACAGCCAGCCTTCCCCTGGCCAGATAGCCCACTCCACTGGTCACCACGGATGTGTGTGTGTCCAACTCCAGTCTCAGAATCGGCTGGAATCTCTAAAGGGGATTTTGCTTTCCCAGGAGGATCTTTAAAAGTAAATACTCTGCTCCATGGGGAGGGGCAACTGGTGATGAATGGCGACTCTGTAATGCTTTCTGCGGGCAGGCTGGGCTCCTCTTTCAGACAGCTTTAAAAAGATGGGCTTGTTTCGCGAGATTCTCTGGATGACAGAGATGCTCCTAGGATTGCTTAGGGTCCCTAGGGTCTTTCCAGGTTCTCTGAGAACACATTGTGCCGGTTGCAGAAAACCATGCTGTTCCTAAGGCTGGTCCGCAAACCTGGTGGTAAGCGAGGTGGGGCAGCTGCTGTGGCCCTGGAGGTCTCTGAGGAGCTTTTCATAGCAAGACTCAAATCAGGACAGACAGGCTTTGACTCCAGTTACTTCCCACTGTCAGTGTTGGGGAGGCCGACTGGACTGGCCAAAAGATCTTTTGAGGCAAAGCTATTTCCAATTCCTGCATTTGTAAAGGTCTCTGGTTGCTTAGGCACAGCTTGTGTCTGGGCAATATATGTGTTTCAAATGAACCTTAAAAGAACACTGCTCTTTTGGGGTTTGGGGTGGTGCTGGGCCCACTTCCAGGGCGGCCAAGGCCTTGTCAGTGGCACAGCACGATGTGCTTGGAGCCTGTTGGCAGAGTTCTGCCCTGCTTTCTGGGGCCATTTCTCATCTGGGGAATAACAGCTGCAAACACTGGTGGGGATATTTCCTCCACATCCTGATGGAGCCATGAGCAAGAGGAGGAGGGGGAGAGAGAAGAGAAGTCCCCCTCTGGCAACCGTGTGGGGTTTTGAGGGTCTCTGCCTAGAGTCCTAAATTCATGCAAAGTTAGAGGTCGAGCAAGCCAAGATGGTGGTGATGGACACAAGGGGACCAGTGTGTGCTGATTTCAGTGTCCCTAAGAAGTCCCTGCACAGAAGGCTCTCCCTCCAGTGCAAGTGCCACCTTCTGGCGGCCTGTTTTGGGAACTGGGGTGCCTTTTTCCAATGCAGATCATCTTGTTTGGGACACGTTTACTGGTTTTGGTTGTTTTTACCTTAGGGTTAATGAGTTTGTGGTCACTGAAAGAGAGAAAATGTTCAGAGACCCTGTGACTTGCATCAGTAGGTTGTGGAGCTGGGTTTGGGGGTGCAGGGTGGTCACCACACAGCATCTCCATTCTAGCAGCACCTCGAGGTAGGACTCTCTGCTTTGCAAGTGGTAACCCCCTCCCCTTGCTGTTCGGCTCATTCATACAGCCCCACACACCCAGCCAGCCCACATGCCTCCCTCCCCATATGACCAATTCATTTCTATCTTAAAACTGAAAGTTCCAGGGACTCCCTCACTCCCAGGAGGACCAGGATAGTTGGTCACACTACTCCTTGCCAGCCTGGCCTTGCCGCTGTGTCCCAGATCAGGACCTTTAGTGCCCTTTACAGAGGAGGAGTTTGGACCCAGAACCTTCCAAAATGCCCACTCCGTTGACTCTATCCCTGGTTCTGTCCACTCCCTAAGCCCCTCCCCCTGCCAGGATTGGGTAAGCCACCCTCCAGGAGGCAGATGCCCTGGGAATGAGCACAGCATTGCCTTCCTAGTTTCTAAGGCCTTTAGGTCTGGGACGGGGAGTTCTGCCACTGTCCTTGGCAAGGATTCTGTCTGAAGCTCCACCTGGGACCAGGCCAAAGGTCAGCTTCCCCACCCCCACAGGGGACAGGACCCACTCCTGATTGCCTGCACTTGGGACTGTGGTTCCCCATCTTCCAGAACGCCGAAGGGGCTTATCAGACAGCAAACAGTTACACAGTGACCTCCCTGGGCCTCACTCCTTACTCCCTTGGCTACAGGAACTAACTCAAGCATCGATTCTGATGTAAACTCAGAAATGGCTGTGGGGGCAGCTCTGAGGGGCTGAGTCACACTCTGGTGCCTGTGGGTACCCACATGCCGGGCTTCAGGGGACAGTGCTGGCATGGGGTGCTTCCCCAGGAGCCCCAAGCTCCCTGTTTGCCTGAGCTCAGGCCACAACTCCCTTTCCTGCCTCTGGAGACATGATGGAAGTTGGGCCTTCATACCTGGTACAGCACCTGAGAAGTACAGCCTTCCTGATGCGGGGGCCGGAGTGCTGAGGCCTCACTGTGCGACCCTGGCAAGCCACACCCCCACCCCGCTCACAGAACCCCTCTGACCTGCCCACCACACAGGCCTGGGGCAGCTCAGGGCACCTGGCCACAGTGGGAAGTATGTCGGAGGAGGGGAGGTTGGTCGCAGTTCTCTGCTCAGGATCAGCCATGGTGGTTCTGAGAGGCTGACCCTGGGGTGCTGGCCCAAGGAGGGACCAGCAGGTGCACCCACCCACGTGGTGTAGGCAAGGCCACCCTCCACAGAGGACACTGGGCCAGTCACCCTCATCCACAGTCAGAAAAATGAAAGATGAAAGATTTTATTCTGGGGAAAAGTTGCAAAAATACTCATCTGTGACATAGGGCTGGAGACTGGGGCTGTACCGCCAGTGCCCACCGAGGCGGCACCAAGGCAGCATGGACCTGGGTCAGGAAGAGCTTGGCCTCGTTTGGACACAGTCCCTGGAGAAAGAAAAGAGAAGTCGGGGCTGGGAGTGGTCGGGGGTAAGGAGCTGGGGGAGGGGCTGAGGGACCATTAGGAAGTGGGTGGGCACATAGTGTCCCTGGATTCCAGCGGCCACCAGGTTCCATGCTAGTTCCATGGCAGAGCCTGGAGCCCCCAGTCCTCCCCCAGGTCAGACTCCCAGGCAACTTTCCCCCCACCCTTCTTTCTGACTCACTCTGCGATCCCAGGGGCCTCTAGTGGATGTTGGGGGGGTCACGCCCCAAAACTGCACAGAGGGAAATTTCACAAATTTAGTCTTTGTGAAATGTGACAGAAGTGTCAGAAGCACACAAAGGACAGAGAGCACAACTGAACAAACTAGGGAGTGGAAAGGGGGAGGGAGAGTGAAGAGGGAGGGATGGATGTACCACCCAAGGGGAAGAAATCAAGCTGGGCATGCAGGATGCTGGACTGCCGGTGAGCTCTGCTCTGTGCTACTCTGTTCCACCAGGCAAATGGGCAGTTAGCCCGGGAAACAGACAGGTCACAGGACCCCAGCCCTGGGTGGGATGGAGCAGTCCTGATGTATTGCAGGGGCGTCGCCCAGAGTTCCTCAGGGATTAGCCAGAAGTAAATATAAACAATCAGCTTCTTTAAATATCCAATTCACAACAGTAATTTCTGGTGGAAATAACTCATTTTTTAAAAATGCACACAGTAGAATTTGGTTCCCATAAGAAAGTTGGTCCTAGTAGAAATAATGGCCCCCCCAAAGAAAATGGACATCTGCAGGAGCTAGAACTGGAACTGATTCTGATAAAATCATTTCAACAAAATAAAAAGGAAAGTGATTGTTTTTCAAACTCATTTAACTGCATTGTATTGAAGATTGGTCAAGGAATTAAATTGACTTAGTAGAAAATTCAATCTAGAAAGCTGTGTTCTCCATGAACTGTAGGAGGAGGAGGATTGTGTAATGTGGTTTTACATGCAGAGAGTGAAAACAGCCACTGGGTCAAAATGAGTCCCTTGTGGAGACCCCTCCCCTATGTCCAGAGTCCCTGCACCTTCCCTAGGCCAGAATCAGGGCTTGGTCTCAGCTACTGAGGGTAGTGGAGGGGACGATGGGGGTGCAGGGCACAGGGCTCACAGGTGGTCTCCTAGGCAGGCTGCGTGCTGGCTCGTGACACGAGGCGCTGAGGCCTTGAGTGCCTGGTGGGCCCTGGGGCCTGCTGGGGTTCCTGCAGGGATGGCATCAGTGGTGGCAGCAGTGGCAAGGGCGGCAGAGACGGAGGGCGAGCTGGTGTCATCGGGCGGGGGCCTGAGGGAGCTGAGTAGATGCCGGCATGGGGGTGTAGGGCTGGGAGGGGCAAGAGAGACCTGTGATTTGTCCCAAGAACATTCTGGGTAGAGGCTGGCCTGACCGGTTCATCCCCACTAAGGACAGAAGCCCCAAGATGGAAGTGCTTCACTGTGGCTCATCTAGTCTCTGGCACCTTAAACTTCCTGTCGGGGGAGAGGGCGACCCAAGATAAAGCACATTCCCCAGCCCAAGGTCGCTGTGCCTCAGCTCTCTCCTCTTTCAAATGGGCTGGCAGTCCTCACCTCCCCCAACCGGGTTAAGGACTGGATGAGATGAGAAGGGAGAGAGCTCTGCACACTGTAAAGCACCCATGGATGCCTGGCACATAGCAATATCAGGTGAGCTCAGTACCCCCAGCCTGGCTCACGGGGCCCCTGGCAAAGAGGCCCAGGGGAATGAATGAGCTCCCTTATCCCACCCCTGCAGCTAACTGGACACCTGGGGACAGACACCAGGCCTGGGTCCCTGGGACAGCACATGGGCCAGGAAGCCTGGCTAAAGGAGCCCAGAACAGCTGGAGACCTGGCTGGGGAGCTGGGTGGGGGCCCTGGCACAGTCATAGCAGGTGCGAGATAGATGTGGTGGGCCCCAGGCTGGGATTGTGCGACCTAGCTAGGATCCCAGCTGGGCCAGGGAGCTAAGGGGCAGGTACTCACAGGGGTGGATGGCACCAAAACGCGTGTACAGGTTTCGAGTCGGGGGATGCGGAACCTTCGCGGCTTAGTGGAAAAGAGAGAGGAAGAGGCAGGAATGGTGGGGGCTCTTCCAGAGTTTGGCTCCTCCCCGGAGGCCCTGCCCCCCAACCTGTCTTCTGGCTCAGCAGTCCCCAGCCTTTCTGGCACCAGGGACCAACCAGTGCTCTGAGGTAGAGCTGAGGGGGCAGCTGCAAAAACAGATGAAGCTTTGCTTGCTCACCTGCTGCTGGTTCCTAATAGGCCACAGACATGGGGTTGGGGACCCCTGCTCCAGCTCTGTTTCCCAGGCTGCCTCCCAAAAAACATCAACCCTCCCCATTTGTGTGTGGAAGTACCTTCTCTTCCCTTCCTACCTTCTCGAGCTTCTTAAAGCTAAGATATTAAAAAAAAGGCCTTTTGAAAGTAACTCAAGGCCAGGGAGGAGACCTTATTTTAGCATAAGATACAGGCAAAATGCTGACGGGACTAGTCACAGGTTAGCTGTCTGGCAGGTCTTTAGATCTTCCCGTCGGGGGCCAGACCACCACAGTGCCCCACTTCCGTCTTCCATTCCTTCATCTTTTGTGTGCATTTTTTTGACATAAAATTCACATAACATAAAATTAACCATTTAAAGTGAGTAATTCAGTGGCGTTAAGTTCATTCGCAAGGTTGTTCAATCATCATCTCCATCTAGTTCTAGGACATTTTCATTACCCCATGAGGCAGTCGGTCCTTGGTCTCCCCTCCCCCCAACCCCTGGCAATCACTAATCTGCCTTCTGTCTCTGTCATTTGCCTGTCCTGGACATTCCCTTCTTGCTGTCCAGCCAAGAAGCACCATGACTGGCCACCTAGACCAAAGGCACGAGAGGGGAGGGACTCACAGGTGGCTGTGCTGGGCACAGGGGTCTGAAGGTGAGGGCCCAAGCTTGGCACCAGCACAAGTTACAGGGTCGCCAAGCTCCTTCCCATGCAGGACACCAACTGTTTCTTCTGCGTGGATGGCTCTGTCCTTCCCTGGCTGTCTCCTGATGAGTCCTGCCTCAAATAACCTTTCTATGAGAATGAGAAGGGACATCTGAGATTGACCTCTCCCTGGTCATTCTCTCCATTTCCATGTTTCATCTTATTCACTTGCTGAACTTATTTACATTTCACCATCCTACGGAGTAAAAACTCTAAGGAAGCAGTAACGTTGATTACACTGGGTTTTCCCTAGTGACTTCCAAATCACACCTGACACCAACAAGGGCTCAGGAATGATCACGGCCATGTGGCAGCAGAAAGTGCCTCAAAGATCTCCCTTCAAGACAAAACTCATTCAGCTGCAGAAAGCGCAGGGAGCTGACGGCCTCCACCTGGTAGCACCTGGAGTCTGTTAGCACATCCTACCAATGATAGGGGCACGAGGCCTGGGCATCTGTTGGGCAGCTTTGCCCGGAAGCTCCCCCCGGGCTGCTCTGGACCTTATCCAGTCTGTGCACTGTCTGCGGGTCTCTGCTTCCTCCCTCCCTTTCCTCCTCCTCTTTGTTAATGTCCTCCCTATCCAAACCTCCTGCATTCCTAACTCTGTTGCAGGGTCTATGACCTCAAGGACCCAACTGAGACCACCTAGATTCCCCACAAGCCTCTGGGATCCAGATAGCCGGGGGTCATGTTCCTCGAACCTGAGTTAAGAACCACCACCCATGTGCTTTATGGGTTCTATGCAAATGCCTGGCTGAGGGGTGCTCCCTGGACCCCACTCTGATCCCCAGTTGGCACCTGGATCCGTCCACAGGTCAGAGGCAGAACCTGCCAACCAGCTGACCAGTGAGACTATCACACTGCTTCCTTTCAAGGTAAGGGAGGTAAGTTCAGGGTGCAAGTTCAAAGACCCACCAAGGCCTGGAAGCCCAACTGCTGACCCAGCACTCTCTGACATCCCCCACAACCTTGGACTCTACATGTCCAAACTTGAATTCGCCACCTGACCTCAAAACCTGTTCCTCTTGGTCTCCTGAGCTTTCCTGCCTCTACATAAGCCAGGAGACTCCCAGTCGGAGGAGATACCTGAGCCCTGGCAGATGGGAAAGATTCTCCAGAGGCTCCAGGCTGAGCACACAGCATGTGCAGAGGCCCAGGGGTGAGAAACAGCCTGGCTCATTGAGAGAGAGTGAGCGAGCAATTCCATGAGGCTGAAGGGAGGAGACCAGTGGCCAAGTGGATCTTCAGATCAACCAAGGGGTCCAGATGAGGCCAGTGGCCAAGTGGATCTTCAGATCAACCAAGGGGTCCAGACTCTGAGGGCAATGCTCCCCAAGATGTCTGTGTCCTAATCTCCAGAACCTGTGAATGTCACCTTACGTGGCAAAGGATACTTTGCAGATGTGATTCGATTAATGATTATCCAGCTGTGCCTGATGTAATCACAGGGTCCTTATGAGGGAGGCTGGAGGGTCAGAGTCAGAGAAAGAGATGTGAGGATGGACGCTGAAGTCAGAGTGATGCCTTTTGAAGATAGAGGAAGGGGCCACAAAGGAATGCAGGAGGCCTCTGGAAGGTGGAACTGGCAAGGAAATGGATTCTCCTAGAGCCTCAGAAGGAATCAGCCCTGCTGACACCTCCACTTTAGCCCGTAAGCCTCATTTCAGATTTCTGTCCTCCAGAACTAAGACAAAGTAAGTCTGGGTTGTTTTAAGCCACTCAGTTTGTGGTAATTCCTTACAGCAGCCACAGAAAGCTGACAGGTTCTGAACTAGGGAAGGGCCGGGTCAGGGGCGTGTTTTAGGCAGTTCATGCAGAGCTGGTGGGGACCGCAGAGGCTAAAGAAGCATCTCCTACTCCCTCAGTTCTGCCTTCTGCCTCCTGCCTCAGCACCCCTGCCGCCTCCTCCTGAGTCCTGCCCGTACTTAGCCTTCCTTCCATGGAGAGTCTCTGAAAGTCTAGCCTGCTGACAGCCCGCCTCAGCAACCGTCCATCTGACCCCTGCTGGGGGCATCGCTCACTGGGGATCAAGTGTTCTTCTGCCCTGGCTAGAGCTCCTGACCACAGTACAGGCATCTGGAGACCATGGGCTGGACGGACACCCCTGTGTGACCCCCGTGGTGCTGGCAAAGGGCTGGATGCACAGCAGTACCGAGTGGATACAGTAGGATGAACAGATAAATGCAGCTGGGACCAAGCTGGACCTGGGTGGGGCTCACATGGCTAGTTTAGGTTTAGATAGTGATTGTTTTGGATTAGAATGTTCTTTTGAGTAAACAAATGAGTGCTATGAGCATACTGGTCAAAAAATCTGGCCACAGGTAACTGGTTTCTAATGCTAGACTTTGTTGCCCCTAAGCAGGATAAAGCAGTCGAGGTGTCAGGATTCAGTCCTGCTCTACTGCTTGGAGGTCTTGAGAATGAATGAGCCGTGGGGAGAAAAGCCCTTCCCTCTGTGGGGAGAGGGGTGCTGCCTGGTGAATGACTGGGAAAAAAGGCCAGGTGTATAAGATCATCCTGGCCCCTCCGCCAAGGACGCCCTTACCTCATTTACTGTAAGGCCTCGCCAGGTTGCTGTAGGGCCTGGCAAGAAGTCGGCTTCATTAAATATTAGCCACCATTGTTATTATCCTGCCCGGTGGTCCCTGAAACCCAGCCTGGGTCCCCTTCCAAGAGCATCTACCGCCGGGGGGCCTGGAGAGGAGTTCTCACCCCAGGGGGAATGCAGGGTTCCAGGTGGTGTCCTGCCATCCTGGCCCAGGGGGAGAACCTGTAGTGGGTTGAATGGTGGCCCCCAAAAAGACATGTCCCCCGGAAGCTGTGAATGTAGCCTTATTTGGAGAAAAGGTCTTTGCAGATGTAATTAAGTGAAGAATCTTGAGATGAGATCATCCTGGATTAATCTCTGCACTGCAGGTGGACTCTCATCTTTGGGGGGCAGCAGCACCCCTCCCTAGACCCATGTCCTTTGCAACAAGCTGTTCTTGTACCAAGCCCTCCAGGTCAGCTATTTATCCTCACCTTTGGTTATCTGCTTACAGTTTGCCTCTCCCACTCCTGTGGAGACACCAGGAGAACAGCTCATACTTTTTACTCTCCTCTCTCTCCCTGGCACCTGGCACAGTGCCTGGCATACAGTAGGACCCCATTTTTGCAAGTGGCTGTGTGAAGACCCCCTCAGTCAGAAATGGTGCCAGCTGTGGGCCCTGCCTGCATCCCCTCACACTGCCCAGCGAAGCCAGGACACCGGGCAGTGGTGCCCAGGAAGGCCTGACGCCCCTCACCAGCCAGCTCCTCCACACCAGTCAGTGGCCGTGCCCTGTCCTGGTTGTTCATTCGGCCCTTGTACAGGATCCCGTCCACTCCAAGGATGTCCACTTCGGCCTGTTGGACAGCCCAGGCCCCAAGTCAGGGAGTGTCCTTGAGCCTCCCTAGTACACACAGAGGCCCAGCAGACAGAGCATGGTCTCCCTGGGGTCACCCACTGCCCAGGCTGCAGACTGACTCACAGTGTCATAGTCCATCAGTTCAGGGTCCCCATAGGTGTAGAGTGTCGACAAGTTATATGACTTGAGCTTGGCATCATTCCCAGGGCCATCACTCCAGTCCTCGTGGTCTCCAAGGTCCTGGAGCTGCTGGAGATGATGCTGTTCCCTGGGGCAGGGCAGTGGGGTCAGCAGCCACCTGAAGACCCCTCTGCCCCCGAGGAGCCTCAAGATGGGCCCTGAGGACCTGGCCAGCAGGGAGGGAAGACTGGAATTTCCTCCAGCTGTTTGGGTGATACAGGTGGGCAGGCCTGGGGCCTGGTAGGTGGATAGAGTTAGGCACGGTTGGGGCAGAGGGAAAAAAATCAAGGCCTGCATTCCCCCTCCCCCAGACCATAGCCATCAGGCCTGGTCTGGCCTGCCAGGTGCATGCTCTTAGCTAAATGGTAACCATGACCATATAAAGTGGGGGATGGGACATGGGAGCCCTGTTCCCACTGTCCTCACTTCCCTTGCATGACTCTTTCTGGAGATCAAGAAGCTGTTTTCCCCTCACCTGGCTAGACATACCCACAGGTCTGGGGCTGGAAGCACCATGAAGTGGTGGGGTGTCAGGAGGGTGAGGGGCAGAGCTGGGACCCAGGGTGCCAGCTAGGTCCATCGGAAATCCTCAGGTTTAGGTACCAGCTCTGCCACTCACTACCTTTGACCTTGAGCAGGTCACTTAAGTTCTCTGAGCCTTAATTTCAACTGTGAAATGGGATAATAGAATACACCACCACAAAGGGCAGGTGTAAGGATTTAATGAGCTGTCAAAGCGCTTAGTGCAATGTCTGTCTGGCCATGGCAAGCCTCGCCGAGGACTCACGGTCATTACCTACATCCTCCAGTGGCGATCAGTATTAATCCTATCTTGTAGGAGGTCGTGAGATTTAAATGAGAAACTCTCCCCTAACGGTCCTTGCCCCATAACAGATGCTCAAAAAACATGTCCATTCCTCTCCTCCATGATCATCTCATGCACCTGTCTGCTGCCCCGGCCACCTCCCAGAACATCTGTCTCTCCTGCAGATGGCTGGGACTATCTTTGGATCCTGGGACTGGACTTGACGTCTCTGCAGGGCTTCTGGGTCCTGAGTGACCTTCATGGGGCAGGCCCCCAGCCTGCTTACCTCATCTGCTGCCGCTGCAGGTACTCATAGCTGTTGGCACTGGCTGGCCGCCGCCGTGGCAGCAGGTGGGCTTTGCGGATGGTGATGAGATGCCTGTTGGAGGACAAGAGCTCAGTGGGAGGCATATATGGTTAACACTGGGCACCAGGCTCCCATTTCCTCCAGGAAGGCACCCTCAATTGTAGCCTGAAACGAGGCTGCTCTGGGGAGCCCCAATAATCTTTGTAAGTCATAAAAAACAACTGTTCCGACTATAAAATTAAAAACCGCAATAGGTAAATCCTAGAAACAGGACACAGACTGGCCAGCACCTGGAGGAGAAAGGGAACGAGAGTGACAGCTAATGGGTAAGGGGTTTCCTTCTGGGGTGATGAAAACGTTCTAGCACACTAGAGGTGGTGGCTCACAGCTCTTGTCAATATATAAAATACCACTAAACCACTTGCTTAAAATGGTTAATTTACATTATGTGTATTTTCCTCAATCAAAAATAAAGTAAAACCTCAGCCTTCTGAGGAGCTGGAACTGTTCTACATCTTGATCTGAGTGGTAGCTACAAAGGTGGACATGTGGGTAAAAACCCATCGAGCTGGACAGTAAACATTGATATTCTTTCTGTGTTTAAGCCACAATAAAATTTATAAAATTTTAAAAAAGTAATACACATTGATTGCCAGCATTTTAGGAAGTATAGAAAAGCACAAATAAATAAAGTACGATAACCATATGACAAATATTTTGATACGTGTCCTTCCAGGATTTTTCCATGTTTATGTATTTCTTTTTTAACAAAAATAGGCTCATAACACACCTGCGATGTGATTTTCTCATTTAACTTATTGCCAACATTTTTCGAGGTTGTTAATATTCTTCCAGGACTACGCTATCAATATGGCAGCCACTGGCGACAGGTGACTATTTAAATTTACATTTGAATTAACTAAATTTAAATAAAATTTCAAATTCACTTTCTCAGTTGCACTAGCCACATTTCAAGCACTCAACAGCTACACGTGGCCAGTGGCTACTACACTGGGCATCACGGCTATAGAACATTTCTGCATCTCACAAGGTTCCATTGTATGGTATTCTCCTATGATCTGTTTTGGCTGATGTGAACGTACGTACGGTAACTCATTTACCACTTCAGTTTGTTTCTTTTCTTTTCTTTTCTTTTTTTTTTACTATTATAAATAATGCCGCAACTAGAGATCTGTTGTTTGAAAGAAAATTCTGGTATAGCTCCAAAGCCCCTCCATAAACATGGGCTGGCATGGGGGCGCTGATGAGCTTCACGGGTCAGCAGGGCCAGGCTCGCACCGTACAGAGTGTGGGTATTACAAGATCCAGCTCTTAAACCCTATTAGAGTACTGCTTGGCAGCGCCTCCGAAAGCTAACCATATGACTCAGCACTTCCACAGTTGGGTTTATACCCAAAAAGAATTGGAAATAGGTGTTCAAACAAATATATGTTCGTAGCAGTACTATTCACAAAGGCCAAAAGGTAGAAACAACCCAAATGTAGTCCATCCATACAAGGTGATATTATGCAGCCATAAAAAGGAATGAAGCACTGACACAGGCTACAACATGGATGAGCCTCAAAAACATTATGCTCAGATGCAAGAGACGACGTATTGTATAATTTCGTTTCTATGAAATGTCCAGAACAGGCAAATCTACAGACAGAAAGTAGATTCAAGGAGGGGGCAAGGGGAGCGACTGCTTAATGGGTCTGGGGTTTCCTTTGGGGACAAAAAAAAAAAATGTTTTGGAATTAGAGAATTTATTTACATCATGGTAAATAAATTAAATGCCACTGAATCATTGACTTTAAAATGGTTAGTTTTATGTTATGTGAATTTCACCTCCAAAAATAGACTATAAAAATACATATAAAAAAAGTCTCACAAAGTCCTGCTTTCCCCCACAGTTTCCTTCTATCCCTTTTCTTTTAGAGTTGACCCATTCCCTGGGACAGTGGGCACCAGACAAGGCCTGGTGGAAAAAGGAATGACGGTGGCCCACCCAGGGACAGGGAACAAATGAAATGACATTTACAGAAAGTGGATGTGCATATCAATGATCCTTGAACCTCATGGACACATAGGGTTGGGGTGTGTGTGTCTGTGGGCTCTCACATGCATCCAGAAGAGAGAGGGTGCCCCCTGGTGGTTCTACTTACGGGCCAGTCATCATCTCCACAGGCCGGTCGCAGGAAATGCATTTCACCCGCTCAAACAGTTTCCTGGGAGACATGCAGTGGTTAGCTGTGGCGCCCCAGCCAGGATCTGTGAGGCTGCTCCCTCCCCCAGGTAGTGTTTAGGGGAGGCTGCAGGTCTGTCTCTGCCTCAGGGCCAGGACTTCCCCCCATTATCCTATACCCACTGGCCTGGCCCAACGCGGCTCAGCTTTGCTGGTCCCTGCTAACTACTATCTGCAGCTTCCTGGAGCAGAGGTGGGGAATCAAAGTGTGTGTAGTTTATCTCCCCGCTTCAAACAAATGGAGATCTTTAAAACCAGGGACCTTCTGGAAACCCCCTTCACGGTGGACAGTGGGGCGTGAGGGGTAATTTAAGGATAGGAGCCCCCAGAAACAGAGTCCCCCTGCCTGGGGTGCTGTCTGGATGTGGGTAAGGGGCATGGCTCTGGTCACAGATCCCCCCAGGCTGCCATGTGCATGGCCCCTTCCCTCTCTGAGCCTTGGTTTCCTCATTTGTGGCAAAAGGGCTTTGGGGCAGATGGGCTCCTGGAGCCCCCTCTGCCAGCCCAGGCCAGGGTGGCCCACCTCTGAGTGCCTGTGCTCTCAGCTCATCCCGACCCCTTTCCACACCCAGCTGGGAAGCCCAGCCTTCTCTCCCCATGTCCGCAGGTTTGGAATTCTTGCTCCCAGAATCCTCTGGGACCCCCCTCTTGTCTCCTCCCCAGAGAGGGCCTCCTGGCCTCAGTGAGGGGCTCACTTTCTAAAGCCGGCAGCGCTGTCGGGGTCGAATCGGAGGCCTTCTATCAGCAGCTTCCTGACTACTTGCCAGATCTCCTCAATGTCTTTCTTTAGATTGTCCAAATCCCTGCGGGCCAGCTGGAACAACCAAAGGGAAGATTATTTAGTCAATTTTAATTCACACTCTGCATCGCTCCAGAAAAGGATTTGCAGTAACCTGCAAAGTTACACAGAGTATAACCAGACTGAACAGAGAAAGTGAGGTGGTTACAGAGAAAGAACCAACAAAGCTTGGGTTAAGGTTCGTACCCCTAATGCATGCTATTGCTAGGGGGAGCTGCCCAGTGAGCTTCCCTGCAGCCAAGGGAAGAAATACCCTTAGTTAGTTACTGCCCCCAAACAATCAATCCCTATGCTCAACTGCACACCTCTGGGCCTGAGAAACATCTCTCCCAATGGTCCCCAAACACCTTACATTCACACATCCAACACATATATTGAGTGTAAAGTATACATTCACTAAATACTGAGTGTAAAAGTATACGACTTTTAGTATAGTTGTACAACCATCACCACATGTTCCTCACTCCCAAAAGAAACCTCATACCCATTAGCGGTCACCCCGTATGTCCCCCCAAGCGCCATCAGGTGTAGGCAACCACTAATCTACTTTCTGTCTCTGCCTATTCCAATCATTTCATATAAATGGAAGCAGACAATCTATGGCCTTTTGTGCCTGGCTTCTTTCACTGAATATGTTTTCAAGGTTTATCCAGGTTATAGCATTCATTCCTTTTTATGGAATGAATAATTTATTTTACAGCTAGACTATTTTGTTTGTCCATTTACCAGTTGATGGACATCAGGCTATTATGATAATGCTACCATGAACACTTTGTATGAGTTTTTATGTAGACATAATTTTTCATTTCTCTTGGGCATATATATACCTAGGAGTGGAAATGCTGGGTACTGTGGTAATTCTGTTGAACTTTTTGAGAAACTACCAGACTGTTTTCATGGTGGGACTTCTGAATTTTTAAATGGTTTCCAAATTTTGGTCTCTAAACATAACTCCCCACTAAAAGGAACCAGAACTCCAGAGATGTGGCCAATTCAGGTCTGAGGAAGGTACTGTTGACAGTAAACCTGGAACATCTTGTCACTTAAGAAAACAAGACATTTTTCTGATGACAAAGGGTCAAGTTGAAGGGTTCACAAGCCAGCTCTCAGGCCAATGATGAGACCATGGGAATGACAAAATAAGTAGTAACGTAATTGATTGAACAAACTGAATATACAAAAATCCATGATTTATGGTGACACTCACGAAAAAGAAATCAATAAATAAAAATAGAAACCTTCATTTGCTACTATGTACTGGATATGGCTATTCTACCAATATCTTACCCTGAAAACTGGTCATTAAAGGAAATACTTCATCATTGTTCCTGCCTTTCCTCAACGAACCATATTTCCGGGTAATCACCTCAAGCTGATGAGGAACAGCTCTTCTTTACAGATTTCTAGGTGATAAATGTAGAAGCTACGTCTGTCTTGCTCTTTTGGGTCACTCACTCTGGAGGAAATCAGCTACCCTATGAAGGAGCCCGTGTGATCAGGGAGTGAGGGATCTTGTCCAAGCCATGTAAGGACGGACATCATCTTGGAAGTGGCTCCTCCAGCCCCAGATGTTATCTTGACTGCAACTTCATGAGAGACCCTAAGCCCCCCAGCTAAGCCACTCCCAAATTCTTGACCCTCAGAGACTGAATGTTTGTTGTTTTAAGCTGCTAAATTATAGGGTAATTTGTTATGTGGCAAGTGCTAAACAATACATAGGAACTCACCTTGGTGCCCAGGTCCTTGTTGAGCTGCTTCACAGCCTTCCTCCAGTCATCCTCATGGGACATGACCTTGCCCAGCATGCCCTGAATCATCTCGTTCAGCTCCATTGCCACCGTCTCCAGGTCGGCTCGGTTTGCCTTGCCTGCCAGAGTGCTCCTGTCAGCTTTCTAGAGAGAGAAGGGACTCAGGGAGTCAGGGCTGCTGGGGTGGGAGCAGGAGGAAGCTGGCGGAGATCAGACCACTTTGGTCAATTTTGTCTAGTTTTGGAACCTTGGACATCTAGCCTTGGCTTAAATTCAACTCTGGGCTCCAAGTTGGCTCAAACACAGTCATCAGATCAAAGCCAAAGTTTTCTGTGACAGAGAAGTTGGGACATGATTTTTAAGTTCATATAACAAATTGTCATTAATTCTGAGTCACTGAAAATAAGAGTTGATGGGACAACTTTTGAGCAGCTTTCCCAGCTTTTCTATACAAATAAAAGTGGAAGGAGACTCTGAAGTCTCTCTGCCAGGTTTTGTCTTGGGGCTGGATGATTCCATTTCTCTGGGCCGGAGAGCTGGGGCTCAGGATGGGGGAGCAAGAGGAGAGGAATCTGCTCACTCACCTCTCTCAATTCCTGCTCTATCATACTTTTGTCTGCCTTCTGTATTTCTAGGCTTTTTATTTGTGCATGGAGAGCCTAAGAACAGAAGCAAAGGGCATGTCAACCACCCTTGGAAGCCCCGAGGGTAATGTCTGCCTCCCACCTCCACCCTTGCCATGTGCCAAGAAGGGACAATGAGGCCAGGAGGACAGCAGGTAGGGTGGGCACATGGGAAAGCTTGGGCTCCGGAACTCCAGGTGCCCAGATCAGAAATAAAGGAACATGGGACTTGGGACAAGCTGTCCTCTTGGAAGTGGCATCATGGGAACTTTGCTGCACAGGAAGGCAGACCTGAGAAAGGAAAACACAAATCAATGCTGATGCTTTGGCTCTCTAGATTTTTTTTTTTTTAATTTAAAATTATTGGGGTGACATTGATCAACAAATGGCTTCCTAGATGTTTAAGGCGAGTTCACCTCTTCTGATCTGTAACGGGGTCCCGGAAGAACTGCAGTCTGTTTATCAGCCAAGCACTCACATGCCACTCACACTTATGCCACTGTCAGGGAACAACCCTCATATCTCACTCCCATATCTCCACAAAGAATCAGCTCCCTCCATTAATTCTACCCTCTCTCCCCTTACTAGACTCTTCCTATGACAGCAGCAACAGCTAACCTGCTTGGAAAGAGCCTCACATCCTCTGGGCCATGTCCCCAAAGGGTGAGGTCACTTTTCTTCCAAAGCTGAAAATAGTCTTCTACTTCTCCCTTCATACCTGGTCTCCCTCTCACCCTTAGCAACAGAACGCCCAATTTTTAGAGGGCATTTGACCTCCCAGAATCATGACTATATTTCACAGCCTTCCTTACGGCCTGGTGTGACCACTGGGGTGTAAACGCAAGTAGGTAGGTGTCTTCCTTGCTGCTGGCTTGAATTTAGAGTTAATGACTAGAGCCTTGAGGTGACCTTATGAAACGAAGTCACAGACCATGGAATACTAGACCAGCTCTAGACTGACCATCTCTGACTTTGTTTCTCTGAGTTACATAGTTTCAGTCAGTTATTTGGCAGTTTATGTTATTCAAAGTTGAACCTAATTCTCATTAATGCAAAGCTCCATCACATCCACTTGTGAAAGGAAAATAATGTTTCCCACAGTCATTAAGAAAGAGTTCTGTCCTCATTTATTTTCCTGCTGTGTTCTGAGTGGGAGACACTTGAAGAGAAGCACTCTAAGGTGATGGATGTTTCCATCTTGCTTGGATGGTGGTGACATGGGTGTATGAATAGGCAAAAATTAATCCACCTCTTATACTAGGACTTGGGCATTTCACTGTGCATAAATTATAGTTCAATTAAATACACAAGTACCACTGCTTACCCCCAAACACAGAAGACTCTGGACAGTGTCTGTCCTGTTGACTGCTGTATCACCAGGCCTTAAGAAGGTGCAGGGTGAAGGTGCAATAACATTGGCTGAATGACTCAATGAATGAATAAGCGGATTCTTTGCATCACCTGTTACATTCTCACAGACAGCCAGGTAAAGCAGTAACGGCTATTCCAGATGTGTCTGCATGCCCTCATTTCTCTACTGGAAGGACTAGATGGGGCTCCTGATCTGTTGCACATGTTCATTGAAGAAATATTTAATGAAACGTGTGTTGTATACAAAACCCCGTTCCAGGTCCTTCCAGGGTTAACTTTTATAGGTAATTAATTCTTGTTGGCATGAGGGGCAGGAAGGAAGTCGGGACAAAGGCTGCCTTGCTCCATTTAACATTGTTTGGTCGGGCCTCATCCTCTCAAGCTTCTCTCAAGGGGTGATGACTACTTAGAGGCAGATTCTGTCACCCCGCCTGCCCTGTGCTGAATGGACTAGCTCCAGTTTCCACCCAGGAAGGGCACCAATATATTCCTAGGACATGGCAATCCGGCTTTTTGAAGCAGTGACTAAAAGAGAGCCCAGAGTAGCCAGAAGATGTCATTCCTATCTTGGCACTCACAAAGGTCTGAGCTTGAATCATTAGTCTCTTCCGCCCACACAGTCCAGGAGATCTCCCTTTCCCCTGTGCTTAGGCTGGGAACTGGTTTGCTTTGCAGTTCTTTTCCTGTCCAAGTTGCCCTGTGTGGGTCCTGGCCTGATTACTCTGTGTGACCATCTTTGGAGGCGAGATATGCCTTGGTCCTCCCCTTCGCCCTCCATACTCTAATGTATCCCACCAACAGCCCCCTCACTGGGAATCAGAAGACCCCATGGAAACCAACTCAGGTGGTTTGGTTTGAGATTTTGTCTCTTTCTATTTTGGGGGAAGGTCATCTCCTACTGGGAATGACCTTGATCCCTTCTCCGAAGGTCTGGGACACCTCCAGGACAAGGCACAGACTGGACTGGTCCTGAGATCCAGCTCAGCAAGTCAGAACCCCTCAGGCTCATGGGAGGTGTCTGTTGGAATGAGCCCCTGGCAGATGCTCTGTATCCATCTCCATACCTCTCATGTCAGCAACTCTGCTGTTCTGGAAAGGCTCCGTGGCGCTGACTGCTCAGAAACAAGCCAGTTTAGGAGAAACGTTATAAACCTAACAGTTGGCACAAGAAATCCTCTTATTCATTCATTGATTCATTCAGCACATCTTCAGCCTTCACTCTGACCAGGCACCCTTCTAAGGGCAGGTGACCCAGTGGTCAACAAGATGGACACCGTTCAGGCTTTTCTGTTTGAATATGTGTGTGCTGCTTGTTGTGGGGGGCGGGGTTTGTTTGTTTCTAACCGAATTGTAATTTACATACAAGCAATTGCCAGTAAAACTGTCCACTAACTTTTCCCTGCCTTCAGGACATCTGTGAAACCTTGCAGAGGGTCTGAATATCCCAAAGAGGAATTATCCCTTCAGTGTCCTTCCTGAGCCCACCCAGCCCTCCAAACCTTTAACTCATCCAGGCGAATCTGGATCTTATCCACTGTCCTGTCCAGCACGATGTAGTGATCCTTCATCATCGCTATTTGGTGGCCCCAAACTCTCTCGAGTTCCTCCTCCTAAAAAGGGGAAACAGATACCCAAGGTCTCTACTTCTGACATTGCCATGGCCAGGATGGGGCTTGAAAAGTGTGTGCCAGACCAGGATATCTCCAACCGGCCATCTAGGACACTCACCCACCCTCTGGGACCACAGATGGAGCAGTTCGCCTGGCCTCCACAGGGGAGCAGCTGCCTTCCCACTGCCCCAGGCCTCCTTTCAGCTAAAAGACAAATGCTTCATCTGGTTCTGGGTCATGGAGTCTGCCGTCAGCTTGCCTCATGGCGTGGTCTTCTTAATAAAAGCTCTTTCTGCCTGAGACACTGACCTGCATCCTGGATTTCTGGAGGCTGACAATCTTTTCTTGCAATGAGTCCACTGCTGTCCCAAGCTTGGAAGAGATTCCCATATTAGCTGAAAGCAAAGGAGCAGGCAGATGTTAGTGGCAGGGATGGGAGCATATGCTTTGTCTAGAGCCCCATCTGCTTTTGTTAAGAGATATCTGAGGCAGCACTGTCCAGTAGAGAGCTATTGTGAACTTGGGGGCCTTTGAGGTCATTTAAAATTTTCTAGTAGTCATATTTAAAAAAAAAAAATCTAAAAAGCAGGTGACATTAATTTTAATAAAAGTTTATTTAACCCAATATATCTAAAATAGTATCATTCAAATATGTAATCAAAAAATTATTAATGAGCCATTTTATATTCTTGTTTCCACACTAAGCCTTCAATATCCATTGTGCACTTCCCACTTAGAGCACATTTGAACTTGAACTTGCCCTATTTCAAGTGCTCAACAGCCACGAGTGTCTCTTGGTTATCATATTAGACTGAACAGGCCTAGGGAAAAGTCTCCAAAATTTACTCCCCTCCACAAAATAACCCCAAACAAAACTTTTAAGTACCTTATTTATAAGTATATTAACCCATCACAAAATAGAAAGGAAGATTTAACAAAAAAGGAGAGGAGTTAAAAAAAGGGAAACTATATCCAGTCTGGACAAGAGGCCAAAAAGTAACATGGAAGACAGAGCTGGGAGAGTATAAAAAATCAAAGCCAAGATACATTTACAAAATAACCACAGTTTTCTTAACAAAAATGGCAGCTAGTCAGAGGTAGAATTTGGGCTATTATGGCTTTATGTTTTAAATTTAAATTCATGACTATCAGAATCTTAGCTGTGCCCCAGTATTCACTGATATCAATGTGGTTCTTTGTAGCTATGTGAAGTTCTACTTGCTCTTTTCAAGAGTTGTGGGACAGCACTTTCCAACAGGGGTGGCACTGAACATGGGTGTGACTTATGTTAATGCAACTATTGTATTGGGCACGGAGCAAAACGGCAAGATAATGAATGATTCAGACAGGGTGGGGCAGTGGATCTCACAGTGGGTTCCCAGGCCAGCAGCAGGCAGCAGCATTTCCCCAGGAAGCATTAGAAATGCACATTCCTGCTCCCCCTCCCCCCAAATCACCTGAGAGAAACTCTGTAGGTGGGCCCCCCAGTCTGTGCTCCACCAAGCCCCTGAGGGGTATGGAGTGCTGAGGTGAGCTCAAGGTTGAGAACCACCCGAGTTATATCCTCAGTCAGCATATAAGCATCATGGGCATGAAATAGGAACACAAATCTACTGGTCCCACTGCTACTCGGAACTGACTATGGTCTTTAAGGATCCGCATGTTTGCCTGACAGTTTTCTTAATTCCTAATTGATCACATCATCTGGGGTCTGTTCAGCGCTGCTGGGCATGCTGGTGGATCCAGACTTATCAAAGCACTGTCGCGTGGTACTGTGTTTTATGGGCTATTGAAAGGGAGATTTTGAAGAGTAATTTTGACTCTATATGCTTCTCCCCTAAGATAAGACCTTGCTGTACTTTCATTGTAAAGAATAGACTAGAATAATAAGAGGCTGATGCTTACACTAAAGGAATAAATGGCAAATGGTTGAATGTAGATTTTGTTGGGGCAGCTAAACAAAGGAAAGGGGGTGCTTCCTAAAGGCCACGGGGAGGGTCTGAGCCCTTGCCACCCTTCTCAGAGCCGGGCTGGGCCTACCTAGGTAACTCAAGCGCTGTTGCAGGTTGGTCGACAGCTGGGCAAATTCTTCTTTCAGGGAGTCGTGTCTAATGGGCATCTGGGCTATGTGGTTCATGGAATACTTGACAGCTTTCTTCTTGTCTTCAGGAGTCACAGCCTGTTTGGCGGCTAGCATGGCCTGGGACAGGGCCGTATCAGGAGGGATAATACTAGAAGAATATAAAGAAGTGAGGTCTTCGTAGTCCATCTCTTGTAAGTTTTCCATCTCAGTTTCACTGGTGAAGGCCATGGAGGTTGTGGCCCCACGTAAAGACCCTGCGCCCATGACGTCTGCCAAAACCCCTAAGGGCCCAGATGCAGCTGTGGTCGTTGCTACGGAGGCCAATTTGGTGGCAGGCGCATCCCTGATGACCTTGCTGGCAGCCTCAGCTGCCTGGGCTGCTGAAGCCGCAGCAGCTGCATAGGCGGCAGCTGCGGCGGCTGCAATGGCAGCAGTGGTTTTTACTTGCTGAAAGGCAGACCGGGGACTCTTTAGAGGTGCTTCCTTGGAGGCCTCAGCCTTGGGAGCTCTGTCCTGAGAGACTTCTGCATAATCTTCATTTTCTGAGACAGCTGGGAGCTGGTGAATCGCCTGCTGGTGAGACTGTAACCGTACCTGACGAGGCCAAGCTGAGCCAAACTCTGTGGCTGGTCGTGGGGCCCTGAGGCCCTGGAACAGAGCAGACAGGGGACCCGATGGGCCTGGGCCAGGCTGGAAGTAACGTTGTCCCCTAAAAGGCCCAGTGCTAGGTCTGGGCAAGCCTCCGGGAGGAGGCCAGCCTCCTGGAAGCGGCCAGCCTCTGGGAGGAGGCCAGCCTCCTGGAGGCGGCCAGCCTCTGGGAGGCAGCCAGCCTCCTGGAGGCGGCCAGCCTCTGGGAGGCAGCCAGCCTCCTGGAGGCGGCCAGCCTCCTGGAGGCATAGGCCAGAATCCTGCTGGTATGGGCTGTAGGCCTGGGGGTGGGGCAGGCCCAGGCTCGGGGACTGATCCAGGCTCAGGCCTGGGGACTGCTCCAGGGGCAAGCTCAGGTCCATGCACAGGCCCAGGTCCAAATGCAGGCCCAGGTCCAAATGCAGGCCCAGGTCTGGGGGCAGGCCCAGGTCTGAACGCAGGCCAAGGTGCTAGCGTGAACCCAGGTGTCAGACTGGGTTCCAGCATGGGCTCCAGTGCAGACATGGGCTCAGCCTCTGGCCCTGGCACAGAACCAGGCTCAGGTCCAGGTACAAGTCCAGGCTTGGGTGCTGACTGAGGCTCGAGCACCTGAGGCTGGCCCAGCTCCTCGGCCCCTGTGAATGGAACTGCCTGGGTAGACTCCTCCTCCTGTAGTTGGCCCGGGGCCTGGTATTGCCAGATGGACTCCAGGAGCTTGGGGAGTTGGATGGTCTCTGGGACCTGGCTATGATCAACACTCTCGAGGTATGTGGTAGTCTGGGGAAGGTCAGTTTCTTGTAGCTGCTCTGCGACCTGCCACAGCTCAGAATCTTCCAGCTGTAGTGAAGCAGCTTCCTGTGGAAAAGTTCCCTGCAGAAAATGGGGCTGGGCTGGCCAGGTCTGCTCCAGGCCAGCTCAGCGCTCACCCTACCCACTCCCTCACCCCTACTTCCCTCTCCTCTATCTTCCTTCACTTACTGGGGTGAACATGGCCTCATGGAGGCTGCTCCAGAGTACTATGTCCTCAGCTTTGGGGATGGTGAGAATCTTTTTCTGAAGAGTCATCTGTGGGATGAGGGAGGGGGTCAGGAATGAGGGGTGTGAACCTGGTGGGCATGATGCCTTTGGCTGGCTCCCTTGTCCACAATGCCCTCCAAACTTGCAAGTTAATGAGCCTTTGCAGCTCATGTTCTCCTTACCCCTCCACGTCCCCAGCACCCCTGAATCTGGAGGTCAGGTGACCAGGGATAGAGGATAGGCCTGAGATCCTCACCATGTCCTGCTGCATCTTATTCATCTTCTGGTTCTGCCCTTTCAAGTCTTCAAAGGAAGTGTCTATTTTTTCCAAGCGTATCTGTCAAATGAGCCAAACCCATGGGTCAGGGGTACAAGTTCTAGTCCCAGCTATGCTTTTCTCACTACTCAAATACAAGGACTTAGCTCTAGGTGACTAAGAGCTGGAGAAGGAAGAATAGATTTCAAAGCAAGTGTTTCTCAGAGAGTGAGAAAAGGGTAGGAAAGGGTTCCCTTGGCACATACATTTGGGAAATGTTGGGCTTAAAAAGCATTCAATGCGTTTTTGTAGAGTAGGACTTCTCAGAGCCTTTAAAGAGCCTTTAATGGGCTGGGTCAATGTCCTTGTGGCTATGGAGGGAGCCAGAATGTAGGCCTATGCTAGGTTTACTCCACTTCTCAATTGGGATAGAGCTAGAAGAGGAAGAAGTGCTCTCTTTCTCCTAAGTTGATGGAATATAAGCCTGGGGTCACCAAGACTTGGGGAGTACCTGCCTGAATATGACGCTAACCCAAACTAAAATGATCACTGAACGAGAGATGTTGATGTGGCGTGAGCACCTAGATCTAGCTGTACCTGAAGACCTTCCTGGACTTCTTAGTATATGAGAATAAATTCTCTTATTATGCTTACATAAGAATGAACTAGATTTATGTAACTAGTATAGCATGGTGCAAACCATCAAGAGTTCAGTGGGATGGACCAAGTGGCTGGGCCACATCAGCCTCCTTCTCTTGCCCCCAGGGCTGTGTTCTTTGACTAAGAATGGGCTTCCTAGATTTATCCTGTCACCCCAACCACCAGAGGTCTGAGCAGCATGGCCAGCTTGGAGGATGCTGAGGAGGGTCTACCTTATCAAACATGTTCTTCAGCATGTCCACATCCTTCCTTAGGGTTTCCGTGGTGACCTTGAGAGCATGAATGTTGGTGAGCAAATCCTGCAGGGTCTTCATAGACTGAAGAGGGAGAGAGGAGGGGAAAACATGAAGTTGGGTGTGGCTGGGGGAGAAGACAAGAGAAGTGTGAAAACTCTGATGACTGCCATGGTCCAAGAAGTCCTCTGGGCTCTCCCAAAGCCTAGGCTGGAACATACTCAGAGGCTAGCAAATAACATTAAAATCCACAGTGCTCTGAGCGCTCAGATAGCCTGCGTGAACAGGAGGCAACCCTGTGTTGAATGTATTCAGTAACCAGGAATCACTCATAGTGAAGCATCTCGTGCCCTTGGGTGGGAACCACTGCAGGATAGGCAAGGGAGTTATGACTGGATTTACATTTTTAAAGGGTCCTGGCAGCATGTGTAGATTGGCCCTGGGATGGTAACAGGGGAAGCCAGAGGGCCAGTGAGGAAACTTCCAGGTAAGAGCTTATGGATGCAATGCCGGGCTCATAGATCAGTTTTACCACTGACTGGGGCTGTTATTGAATCTGTCTAAGTTTTCGATTCCTCAATCATAAAATGGGTATGAAAAAAAAATAATGTACATAAAGGGCCTAGCACATCATACTAAGCAAAATAAGCCAGACAGAAAAAGTTGAAAATCACATGATATCACTTATATGTGGGATATAAACCTAAAAGCAACAAATGAACAGGACAAACAAACAGAGACTCATGGACATGGACAATGGACTAGTGATTACCAGAGGGTAGGGGGAAGGGGAGAAGTAGACAGGGGAAAAATTTAAATAATTTCTTCAATATAATTAATTAAAAATATATAAAAATTATAAAATATATAAAAAATTAATTTAAAAAATATATAAGATGCAGAAAGAAAGAGATATTCCGTTCGGGGAGGTGGTTTCTTAGGAGGTGCGCTGCTTTATTCAAATAATGACAGATGAGAATGGGGTGGGGAAAACATTAATTTCTATTTTAAAATATCTGTTACTGTGGTAAAATATACGTAACAAAGTTTACCATTAAAAAAAAAGGGGGTCTACAGCCATGCTACCCTAACCAAGCTTGATCCTGTCTGATCTCAGAAGCTAAGCAGGGTCAGGCCTGGTTAGTACTTGGATGGGAGACCATCTAGGAAAACCAGGTGCTATAGGCATGAAAAAAAAAAAGGTTGTAAGCTGTCAAGGTCCTTGCAATCTGTGAAGTCAACCAAGGTTTGCCTTGCCTAAAAAAAATGAATACATAAAAATAAATAAATAAATAAATACATACATACATACATAAAATTTTTTTAAAAAGGGGCCTAGTACACAGCTAGGCATTCAACTAACAAAAATTACTAATAGCATAATGGTAGAAGTCCTTCTTATCAGTAATTATATTAAATGTAAGTGGATTAAACTTTCCATTAAGAGGCATAGATGGGCTGAATGGATAAAAAAACATGATCCAAACTTACAGTGTTTTATAAGAGACATATTTTAGATTCAATAAGAATAGTTAGAGACTTCAATACTTCATTTTTGATAATGGATAAAATGACTACATAGCTCAGCAAAGAAAAAGATTTGAACAAAGCTATAAAGCAGCTAGACATAACAGACATCTATAGAACACTCCACTCACCAATGGCAGAATACACATTCTTCTCAAGCATACATAGAATATTCTACAAGATAGACCATATGCTAGGCCATAAAACAAGTCTCAATAAATTTAAAAAGCACTGAAGTAATACAAAGTGTATACTCTGACTACAATGGAATTAAATTAGAAATCGATAACAGAAGTTATTAGAAATCCACAAATACATGGATATTAAACAACACTCTCCTATATGTCCAATGGGCCAAAGAATAAATCACAAAGGAAATTAGAAAACACTTTGAGATGAATTAAAATGAAAACACAACACATCAAAATTTATGGGATGCAGCTAAAGCAGTGTTTAGAGAAAAATTTTAGCTGGATGTGACTACATTAACAAAGAAGAAAGATCTTAAATCGATAGCCTAAACTTCCACCTTAAGACACTGGGAAAAAAACAAACAAACAGTGAGCTAAACCTAAAGCAAGTAAAAAAGTGAAACAATAAAGATTAGAGAGGAAACTAATAAAATAGAGACTAGAAAAATAATAGAGGAAGTCAATGAAACTAAAATCTGGTTCTTTGAAAAAAAAAATCAACAAAATTTGCAAACCTGTAGCTAGATTAACCAAGAAAAAAGAGATAACTCAAATTATTAGAATCAAAAGTGAAAGAGGGAACATTACTATTGACTCTACAGAAATAAAAGCAACTATAAAGGAATACTGCATACTAACTGCATACTAACAAATTAGATAAGTGGGACGAAATGGACAAATTCCTAGAAAGACATTAACTACCAAAATGACTCAAGAAGAAATAGATAATCTGAAAGACCTAAAACAAGTGAAAAAATTGCAGTAGTAATACAAAATACCAAAAAGAAAGGCCCAGGCCCATATGGCTTCATCTCTGACTTCTATCGAATATTTAAAGCAGATTTAATACCAATTCTTCACAAAATTTTCCAAAAATTGAAGAATTCCAAACTCATTCCATGCGTCTAGTATATTGATACCAAAATCAGACAAAGACATCCCAAGAAAACTAGACTATAAATGCATAAATCCTGAACGAAATACTAGCAAATAGAATCCAGCAACGTATTGGGTAAATAACCCAGTTAAAAATGGGCAAAGAGTCTACAGCCATGCTACCCTGAACAAGCCCGATCCCATCTGATCTCGGAAGCTAAGCAGGGTAGGACCTGGTTAGTACTTGGGATGGGAGACCACCTAGGAAGACCAGGTGTTGTAGGTGCAAAAAATAAAAAAACAAGGATTGTAAGCTGCGAAGGTCCTTGCAATCTGTGAGGTCAACCAAGGGGTTGCCTGGCCTAAAAAATAAAAATTAAAATAAATAAAGAAATAAAATAAAAAACGGGCTAAGATCTGCATAGACATTTCTCCAAAGAAGATACACAAATGGCCAATAAGCACTTGAAAAGATGCTCAACATTAGCCATCAGAGAAATGTAACTCAAAATCACAATGAGATACCACTTCACATCCACTAGGTTGGTTAGAATCAAAAGTCAGATAATAGTAAGTATTGATGAGAATGTGGAGAAATTGGAACCCTCATACACTACTGCTGGGAAGGTATAATGGTGCAGCCATTTTAGAAAACAGTGTAGCAGTTCCGCACAAGATTAAACAGTTATCATATGACCAAGCAAGTCCATTCCTAGTGATATACCCAAGAGAAATGAAAACATAGGTCCATAAATTTATACATAAATGTTTATAGCAGCTTCATTCATAATAGCCAAAAAAGTGGGAACGACCCAAATGTCAGTAAACTGACAGATGAATAAACAAAATATGATATATTCACAAGAAGGAATATTAGTCATAAAAAGAAATGAAGTACTGATGCTACGAGGATGAACCTTGGAAAGGTTATGGTCAGTGAAGGAAACCAAACACAAAGACCACATATCACACATAATGTGTGATTCCATTTATATGAAATGTCCGGAATATGCAAATCCATAGAGACAGAAAGTAAATTAGTGGTTGTTTATGGCTGGGGAGTGGGGTGAGGATTGTAGAGTGGTGATAACTAAAGGGTATAGGGTTTCTTTCTGAAGTGATGAAAATATTGATTGTGGTGATGGTTGTCCAACTCTTTAAATACAATAAAAACTATTGCACTGTACAATATTCTAATGGGCGAATTGTATGGTATGTGAATTACATCACAATAAAGCTGATACATACGTATATACATATAAGCATCCCATGTTCTTGGATTGGAAGACTTCCCAAACAGATTCAGCTCAACCCCTATAAAAATGCCAGTTGGTTCTTTTTTGCAGAAATTGACAACCTTATCCTAAAATTCATATGCAAATGCGAGAGACTCTGAATAGCCAAAGAATCTTGAAAAAGAAGAACAAAGTTGGAGGACACGCTTCCTGATTTCCAAACTTTCTACAAAGTTACAGTAAGCAAGACAGTGTGGTACTGGCATAAGGAAAGATATATATATATATACATATATATATACACACACATATATATACACACACATATATATATACATATATATGTGTATATATATATATCAATGGAAGAGAAATGAGTTCAGAAATAAACCCTCACATTTACAGCCAATTAATTTTTTTGATAAGGGTGCCCAAACAAATTAATAGGGAAAGAACAGTCTTCAACAAATGGTGTGGAACAGCTGGCTATCCACATGCAAAAGAATGAAGCTGGACTGCTACCTCACGCCATATATAAAAATTAACTGAAAATGGTTCATAGATCTAAATGTAAGAGATAAACTATAAACTATTTACTCCTGTGTTCTAGAAGAAAAAATAGGAGTAAATCTTTGTGACCTTGGTTAGGCAATGGTTTCTTAGACACATCACCGAAAGCATAAGTGTCACCTTTTATCCACAAAAAAAGAAAAAGAAAAAAGGGATAAATTGGACTTCATCAAAATTTAAAACTTTGTGTATCAAAGTATATGCCATCAAGAAAGTGAAAAGATAACTCACGGAATGATAGAAAACATTTCAAATTATATACGTACAACACATATGCAGAATATATAAAGAATTCTTACAACTTAACAACAAAGACACAAATTACCCAATTAAAAGTGGGCAAATCATCTAAATAGACATTTCTCCAAAGAAGATATACAAATGGCAAATAAGCGCATGAAAAGATGCTCAACATCATTAGTCACCAGGGAAATGCAAATAAAAAACACAATGAGACAGGCTTCGCACCCACTAGGATGGCTATGATAAAAAAGACAGACGGTAAGAAGTGTTGGTAAGAAGTGTTGGTGGAGAAACTGGAACACTCATACACTGATGGAAATGTAAACAGCAATCTCTTTGGAAAACAGTCTAGCAGTTCTCCAAACTTGAAACATAATCATATGATCCAGCAATTCCATCCCTAGGTATATGCCCAAGAGAAATAAAAAACATATGTTCACAGAAAAACTCGTATGCAAATGTTCGTAGCAGCACTACGCATAATAGCCTACAGATAGAAACAGCCAAATGTCCATCAACTGATAAATGAAATTCCATACAATGGGATTTTACTTGGCAATAAAAAGAATAAAGTACTGATACATGCTACAGCATGAATAAACCTTGAAAACATTATGGTAAGTAAAAAAGTGGGAGCTCAAGGAGGAGCAGGAATGGAGAATGACAGCTAACGGTCCAGGGGTTTCATTTTGGCCTGTTAAAAATGTTCTAAAATTGAGTGTGAAAGTTACATAACTGTGAACATTCTAAAATCACTAAACTGTACACTTAACTTTTTTATTGAAGTATAGCTGACATACATTATATGACTCCATACTCTAAATGAATGAATTTTCTGGTATATGGAATACATCTTAATAAAGCTGTAAAATACAGCATTTTTGTTTGAGAGACATGTGGGGTGAATTTCAACAGTGTCTATTAGATGGTATTCAGGAGTTATTGTTAATTTTATTGGGGGTGATCATGGTATCGTGGACAGGTTTTACGAGTCCTTATTGGCTGTGGAAGGAAAATGCTTTTCAGAGAAGTCTGTGACCTATGTACAATGTTTCCCTTCTCCCTGTCTCCCTGGGGTAACCAGAGGACCAAATTATCTGAGTAGGAGTCATCCCACCCTCACGTGGCTAAGTAACAGGGCGAACCCAGAAAAGATGGTGAACCTTACAGGCTGCTCCACGGGGGAGGGCTGCACACCAGAGGAGAAAGATGATTTTCTCAGGGAGTGCTGCTCTCACATGATAGGCAGTTACAGGTTCCCCCACCCCAGACCCAGCCTGCTTCTTACAAGCCTGGGGACATGCAGTGAACTCCAGTCTTGGGAGGAAGGGCCAGTGGAGGGGCTCTGGGGAAGTGTCAGGATTTGGACTGTGTTGGTGGAAAAGAACCCAGAAGGGCCCACATGGCCCCTCGGGATGAAATCAGGGCTTGGATGGAACCACATTCAAGGGAAGCAAGTGTAGAAAGCTGTCTTTCCCAGAAGTGGACCTCAAGGTGTGTGGAGCCCAAGCAGGTACTGGCAGCTGGGCTTGTGCAGACTTGCACTCATCTCTGCTTTCCTGTCTCTCTCCGAAGAGGGCTTCAAGAATGTAGGTTCAGTACTTGAAACTAATTTAAATAAATAAATTTAAATAAAAAGAATGTAGGTTCCAACTGAGGGCCCAGTGCTTACAAGAGGCCTGGAAGGGCCCATCCAATACAGGGGTTCAAAGCAAACACGCCCTCGGACAACCAGTTAAACTGGTCTCTGTGGCCCAAGAGGCAAGAGCTTTGGAAAATGGGAATCTTCACTTTCAGAACTAGGAATGCGACAGTACTTCCTGGGACCCTGGTAGGTGGCTGCCGACCTACGAACTTCATTACTGTTATTGCAGCAACTTCGACTCTGATTCTCTAAATCCCCAAAGTGTTTCCCATGCCTTTGTTATGAAATTCTAGGAAACCAATTTAAATTTAAAATCATTTTAATTGTGGGATATACAGCAGAAGTTTGGGGTTGAGGAGGGAGTTCTAAAATTAAAAAATTTTAAAAAGCAACACTAGGTTGTTGCAGTCCCCTAAGGGGAT